>NW_027045941.1:0-40272 GCF_025399875.1 Dalotia coriaria | reverse complement strand
GCAAAACAGCATGGGGTTTTTTTTTTAAAAGTTTTTTTAATTTTGCTTTTTTTTTTAAGGGAAAACAAAAATTTTTTTTAAAAATGTTTTTTTTTTTTTTTTAAAAGGCCCAAAAAAACAAAAGCGCCCCGGTTTTGAGTTTTAATCTGCGTTTTAACGCGTAAAACAGCATAAAACGACGAATTTTTATTTTTCGTTTTTTTAAATTTGCTTCTATTTAAACGATTTCAACGATCAAAATTTGAAAATGCTTTTTTTAGCAAAACAGCACGTTTTGAGCTTTAATCTGCGTTTTAACGCAAAAGCAACTAAAACGCGAAATTTTTTATTATTGTTTTTATTAATATTGCTTCTATTTGAACGATTTCAACGATCAAAAATGTTGAAAATGTTATTTTAGCAAAACAGCACGTTTTGAGCTTTAATCTGCGTTTTAACGCGTAAAACAGCATAAAACGACAAAATTTTTTTATTATTCGTTTTTTTTAATATTGGCGCTTTTGAACGATTTAAACGATCTAAAATGCTTGAAAAATTATTTTAACAAAACAGCACGTTTTGAGTTTAATCTGCGTTTTAACGCGAAAAAACATAAAAACGACAAATTTTTATTATTCGTTTTATTAATTTGCTTCTATTTGAACGTTTCAACGATCTAAAATGCGAAAATGTTATTTTAGCAAAACAGCGTTTTGAGCTTTAATCTCGTTTTAACGCGTAAAACACAAAAAAACGATGGGAAATTTTTATTATTCGTTTTTCATTAATATTGCGTCTATTTGAACGATTTCAACGATCAAAATGCTTAAAATATTTTTTTTAGCAAAACACCCTTTTTTGAGTTTAATCTGCTTTTTAACGCGTAAAACAGCATGAAAACGACAAATTTTTTTATTGTTTTTTTTAAATTTGCTTCTATTTGAACGTTTCAACGATCTAAAATGCGAAAATGCATTTTAGCAAAACAGCACTTTTTGAGCTTTAATCTGCGTTTTAACGCGAAAAAACGCATAAACACGACAAAATTTTTTATTATTCGTTTTTATTAATTTCGTCTATTTGAACGATTTCAACGATCAAAAAATGCTTAAAAATGATTATTTTAGCAAAACACCCTTTTTGTGCTTTAATCTGCGTTTTAACGCGTAAAACACAAAAAAAACGCGTTTTTTTATTATTCGTTTTTTTAATTTGTTTATTTGAACGTTTCAACGACTAAAATGTGAAAATGCTTATTTTAGCAAAACGCACGTTTTGAGCTTTAATCTGCTTTTTAACGCGTAAAAAAACAAAAAACGACAAAATTTTTTTTTATTCGTTTTTATTAATATTGCGTCTTTTGAACGATTTTAACGATCAAAATGCCTGAAAATGATTATTTTGCAAAACAACCTTTTTGAGCTTTAATCTGCGTTTTAAGGGTAAAACAGCATAAAACGACGAATTTTTATTATTCGCTTTTTTTTAAATTTGCTTTTTTTTAAAACGGAACGATTAAAATGCTTGAAAATGCTTATTTTAGAAAAAAGAGTTTTGAGTTTTAATCTGCGTTTTAACGCGTAAAACAAAAAAAAACGACGAATTTTTTTTATTATTCGGTTTTATTAATTTCTATTTAAGATTTCAACGATCTAAAATGCTTGAAAATTTTATTTTAGCAAAACAGCACGTTTGAGCTTTAATCTGCTTTTTAAACGCGTAAAACACAAAAAACACAAAATTTTTTATTTTTCGTTTTTTATTAATTTGCGTCTTTTGAACGATTTAAACGATCTAAAGTGCGAAAATGATTATTTTAGCAAAACGCACTTTTTGAGTTTTAATCTGCTTTTTTAACGCGTAAAACACATAAAACGACAAAAATTTTTTATTATTCGTTTTTATTAATTTCGTCTATTTGAACGATTTCAACGTCTAAAATGCGAAAATGCATTTAGCGAAACAGCACGTTTTGAGCTTTAATCTGCTTTTTAACGCGTAAAAAAACATAAGAACGACGAATTTTTTTTATTCGTTTTTATTAATATTCTTCTATTTGAACGATTTCAACGATCTAAAATGTTGAAAATGTTTTTTTAGCAAAACAGCACGTTTTGAGCTTTTATCTGCGTTTTTAACGCGTAAACAGCATAAAACGACGAATTTTTTTATTTCGTTTTTATTAATATTGCTTTCTATTTGAACGATTTCAACGTCAAAAGCTTAGAAAATGCTTATTTTAGCAAAACAGCACGTTTTTGAGCTTTAATCTGCGTTTTAAGGCGTAAAGCAGCAAAAACGACGAAATTTTTATTATTCGTTTTATTAATATTGCTTCTATTTGAACGACTTCAACGTCTAAAATGCTTGAAAATGCTTATTTAGCAAAACAGCACGTTTTGAGCTTTAATCTGCGTTTTAACGCGTAAACACATAAACGACGAAATTTTATTATTCGTTTTTTAATATTGCGTCTATTTGAACGATTTCAACGATCTAAAATGCTTGAAAATGATTATTTTAGCAAAACAGCACGTTTTGAAGTTTAATCTGCGTTTTAACGCGTAAAACAGCATAAAACGACGAATTTTTATTATTCGTTTTATTAATATTGCTTCTATGTGAACGATTTCAACGATCTAAAATGCTTTGAAAATGCTTATTTTAGCAAAACGGCACGTTTTGAGCTTTAATCTGCGTTTTAACGCTAAAACAGCATAAAACGACGAAATTTTTATTATTCGTTTTTATTAATATTGCGTCTATTTGAACGATTTCAAGATCTAAAATGCTTGAAAATGATTATTTTTAGCAAAACAGCACGTTTTGAGCTTTAATCTGCGTTTTAACGCGTAAAACAGCATAAAACGACGAATTTTTTATTATTCGTTTTTATTAATATTGCTTCTATTTGAACGATTTCAGCGATCTAAAATGCTTGAAAATGCTTATTTTAGCAAAACAGCCGTTCAAATAGACGCAATATTAATAAAACGAATAATAAAACTCGTTTTAAAGGCAATAAACAGCATAAAACGACGAATTTTTATTATTCGTTTTTATTAATATTGCTTCTATTTGAACGATTTCAACGATCTAAAATGCTTGAAAATGCTTATTTTAGCAAAACAGCACGTTTTGAGCTTTAATCTGCGTTTTAACGCGTAAAACAGCATAAAAACGACGAAATTTTTATTTTTTTATTAATATTGCGCCTATTTGAACGATTTCAACGATCTAAAATGCTTGAAAATGATTATTTTAGCAAAACAGCACGTTTGAGCTTTAATCTGCGTTTTAACGCGTAAAACAGCATAAAACGACGAATTTTTATTATTCGTTTTTATTAATATTGCGTCAATTTGAACGATTTTAACGATCTAAAATGCTAGAAAATGTTATTTTAGCAAAACCGCACGTTTTGAGCTTTAATCTGCGTTTTAACGCGTAAAACAGCATAAAACGAGAAATTTTTATTATTCGTTTTTATTAATATTGCGTCTATTTGAACGATTTCAACGATCTAAAATGCTTGAAAATGATTATTTTAGCAAAACAGCACGTTTTGAGCTTTAATCTGCGTTTTAACGCGTAAAACAGCATAAAACGCGAATTTTTATTATTCGTTTTTATTAATATTGCTTCTATTTGAACGATTTAAACGATCAAAAATGCTTGAAAATGCTTATTTAGCAAAACAGCACGTTTTGAGCTTTAATCTGCGTTTTAACGCGTAAAAAACAAAAAAAGGGCGAAATTTTTATTATTCGTTTTATTAATATTGCGTCTATTTGAACGATTTCAACGATCTAAAATGCTTGAAAATGATTATTTTAGCAAAACAGCCGTTTTGAGCTTTTAATCTGCGTTTTAACGCGTAAAACAGCATAAAAACGACGAATTTTTTATTATTCGTTTTTTATTAATATCTTCTATTTGAAACATTCAACGATCTAAAATGCTTGAAAATGCTTATTTTAGCAAAACAGCACGTTTTGAGTTTTTTATCTGTGTTTTAACGTAAAACGCATAAAACGGCGGAAATTTTTATTATTCGTTTTTATTAATATTGCGTCTTTGAGGGTTTCAACGATCTAAAATGCTTGAAAATGATTATTTTAGCAAAACGCACTTTGAGCTTTAATCTGCGTTTTAGCGCGTAAAACAGCATAAAACGACGAATTTTTATTATTCTTTTTTATTAATATTGCTTCTATTTAACGATTTCAACGTCTAAAATGCTTAAAATGCTTTTTAGCAAACGCCGTTTTGAGCTTTAATCTGCGCTTTTTAACGCGTAAACAGCATAAAAACGACGAATTTTTTTTTGTAATATTTGCGCCTGTTGAACGATTTCACGTCTAAAATGCTGAAAATGATTTTTTTTAGCAAACAGCCGTTTTGAGTTTTTAATCTCGTTTTAACGCGTAAAACAGCAAAAAAACGACGAATTTTTATTATTCTTTTTTATTAATTTGCGCTTTGAACGATTTTAACGATCTAAAATGTTTGAAAATGATTATTTGCAAAACAGCACGTTTTGAAGCTTTAATCTGCGTTTTAACGCGTAAAACAGCATAAAACGACGAATTTTTTATTATTCGTTTTTGGTTAATATGCTTCTATTTGAACGATTTCACGTTAAAAGGGCTGAAAATGCTTATTTTAGCAAAAGCACGTTTTGAGCTTTAATCTGCGTTTAACGCGTGAAACGCTAAAACGACGAAATTTTATTATTCGTTTTTTTTTAAATTATTTGCGTCATTTGAACATTTCAACGATCTAAAATGCTTGAAAATGATTATTTTAGCAAAACACCCGTTTTGAGCTTTAATCTGCGTTTTAACGCGTAAAACAGCATAAAACGACGAAATTTTTTATTCGTTTTTTATTAATATTGCGTCTATTTGAACGATTTCAACGATCTAAAATGTTTGAAATGATTATTTTAGCAAAACAGCACGTTTTGAGCTTTAATCTGCGTTTTAACGCGTAAAACAGCATAAAACGACGAATTTTTATTATCCGTTTTTATTAATTTGGCTTCAATTTGAACGATTTTAACGATCTAAAATGCTTGAAAATGATTATTTTAGCAAAACCGCACGTTTTGAGCTTTAATCTGCGTTTTAACGCGTAAAACAGCATAAAAACGACGAAATTTTTATTATTCGTTTTTATTAATATTGCGTCTATTTGAACGATTTCAACGATCTAAAACGCTTGAAAATGATTATTTTAGCGAAACAGCACGTTTTGAGCTTTAATCTGCGTTTTAACGCGTAAAACAGCATAAAACGACGAATTTTTATTATTCGTTTTTTATTAATATTCTTCTATTTGAATGATTTCAACGATCTAAAATGCTTGAAAATGCTTATTTTAGCAAAACAGCACGTTTTGAGCTATTAATCTGCGTTTTAACGCGTAAATGCATTAAAACGCAGAAATTTTTATTATTCGTTTTTATTAATATTGCGTCTATTTGAACGATTTCCACGATCTAAAATGCTTGAAAATGATTATTTTAGCAAAACAGCACGTTTTGAGCTTTAATCTGCGTTTTAACGCGTAAAACAGCATAAAAACGACGAATTTTTATTATTCGTTTTTATTAATATGCTTCTATTTGAACGATTTCAACGATCTAAAATGCTTGAAAATGCTTATTTTAGCAAAACAGCACGTTTTGAGCTTTAATCTGCGTTTTAACGCGTGAAACAGCATAAAACGACGAAATTTTTATTATTCGTTTTTATTAATATTGCGTCTATTTGAACGATTTCAACGATCTAAAATGCTTGAAAATGATTATTTTAGCAAAACAGCACGTTTTGAGCTTTAATCTGCGTTTTAACGCGTAAAACAGCATAAAAACGACAAATTTTTTTATTATTCGTTTTTATTAATATTGCTTCTATTTGAACGACTTCAACGATCTAAAATGCTTGAAAATGCTTATTTTGCAAAACAGCACTTTTTGAGCTTTAATCTGCGTTTTAACGCGTAAAACAGCATAAAAACGGCGAAATTTTTATTATTCGTTTTTATTAATATTGCGTCTATTTGAACGATTTCAACGATCTAAAATGCTTGAAAATGATTATTTTAGCAAAACAGCACGTTTTGAGCTTTAATCTGCGTTTTAGCGCGTAAAACAGCATAAAAACGACGAATTTTTATTATTCGTTTTTTTTAAATATTGCTTCTATTTGAACGATTTCAACGACCTAAAATGCTTAAAAATGCTTATTTTGAGCAAAACAGCACTTTTTGAGCTTTAATCTGCTTTTTAACGCGTAAAAAAAGCATAAAACGACGAATTTTTTTTTTATTAATATTGCGCCTATTTGAACGTTTTCCCAACGATCTAAAATGCTTGAAAATGATTTTTTTAGCAAAACAGCACGTTTTGAGCTTTAATCTGCGTTTTAACGCGTAAAACAGCATAAAACGACGAATTTTTATTATTCGTTTTTATTAATATTGCGTCAATTTGAACGATTTTAACGATCTAAAATGTTTGAAAATGATTATTTTAGCAAAACAGCACGTTTTGAGCTTTAATCTGCGTTTTAACGCGTAAACACATAAAAACGACAAATTTTTTTTATTATTCGTTTTGATTAATATTGCTTCTATTTGAACGATTTCAACGATCTAAAATGCTTGAAAATGCTTATTTTGGCAAAACGGCACGTTTTGAGCTTTAATCTGCGTTTTAACGCGTAAAACAACAAAAAAACGACAAAATTTTTTATTTTTCTTTTTTTTATTAATATTGCGCCCCCTTTTGAACGATTTCAACGATCTAAAATGTTTAAAAAATGATTATTTTAGAAAAAACAGCACGTTTTGGGCTTTTAATCTGCTTTTTTAACGCGTAAAACAGCAAAAAAACGACAAAATTTTTATTATTCTTTTTTTATTAATATTGCTTCTATTTGAACGATTTCAACGATCTAAAATGTTAAAAAATGTTATTTTAGCAAAACAGCACTTTTTGAGCTTTAATCTGCGTTTTAACGCGAAAAACAGCATAAAAACGACAAAATTTTTTTTTTTTTTAATTTTGGGCCCATTTAAAACGATTTCAACGATCAAAAAATGTTTAAAAAATTTTGCTTTTACAAAACAGCCGTTTTGAGTTTTTTTCGTTTTTAACGCGAAAAACGCATAAAACGACAAAATTTTTTATTATTCGTTTTTATTAATATTGCGTCAATTTGAACGTTTTTAACGATTTTAAAATTTTTGAAAATAATTTTTTTAACAAAACACCACGTTTTGAGTTTTAATCTGCTTTTTAACGCGTAAAACAGCATAAAAACGACAAAATTTTTATTATTCTTTTTTTTATTAAAAATTGCTTCTATTTGAACGATTTCAACGATCAAAAATGCTTGAAAATGTTATTTTAGAAAACAGCACTTTTTTGACTTTAATCTGCTTTTTAAATTAAAACAGCAAAAAAACGACAAAATTTTTATTTCTTTTTATTATTTGGCCCTATTTGAAGGGATTTCAACGATCGAACCCGTATTATTTTGAAAACAGCACTTTTTTGAGCTTTAATCTGCTTTTTAACGCGAAAAAACAGCATAAAAACGACAAAATTTTTTTATTCTTTTTTTAAAATTGCTTCTATTTGAACGATTTCAAGGGATCTAAAATGCTTGAAAATGTTATTTTAGCAAAACAGCACGTTTTGAGCTTTAATCTGCGTTTTAAGGGAAAAACAGCATAAAACGACAAAATTTTTTTTTTATTAATATTGCGCCTATTTAAAACGATTTCAACGATCTAAAATGCTTGAAAATGATTATTTTAGCAAAAAAAAGCCGTTTTGAGTTTTTTAATCTGCTTTTTAAGGGTAAAACAGCAAAAAAACGACGAATTTTTTTTAACCTTTTAAATATTGCGTCAATTTGAAGGGTTTTAACGACCCCTTTTTTTGAAAATGAATTTTAGCAAAACAGCACGTTTTGAGTTTTTAATCTGCAACGCGTAAAACAGCAAAAAAACGACAAAATTTTTTATTATTCTTTTTTATTAATATTGCTTCTTTTTGGGAACGTTTTCCCAACGATCTAAAATGCTTGTGTTTTTTTAGCAAAACGGCACGTTTTAAAAGTTTTTAATCGCTTTTTAACGGGGAAAAACAACAAAAACGACAAAATTTTTATTGAATTTTTATTATTCGTTTTTTAAATATTGCTTCTATTTGAACGATTTCAACGATCTAAAATGCTTGAAAATGCTTATTTTAGCAAAACAGCACGTTTTGAGCTTTAATCTGCGTTTTAACGCGTAAAACACATAAAAACGACGAAATTTTTATTATTCGTTTTTATTAATATTGCGTCTATTTGAACGATTTCAACGATCTAAAATGCTTGGAAATGATTATTTTAGCAAAACAGCACGTTTTGAGCTTTGATCTGCGTTTTACGCGTAAAACAGCATAAAACGACGAATTTTTTATTATTCGTTTTTATTAATATTGTTCTATTTGAACGATTTCAAGATCTAAAATGCTTGAAAATGCTTATTTTAGCAAAACAGCACTTTTTGAGCTTTAATCTGCTTTTTAACGCGAAAAACACATAAAACGACGAAATTTTTTTTTTCGTTTTTATTAGTATTGCTTCATTTGAACGATTTCAACGATCAAAATGCTTGAAAATGTTTTATTTTAGCAAAACAGCACTTTTTGAGTTTTCTGCGTTTTAACGCGTAAAACAGCATAAAACGACGAAATTTTTTTTATTATTCTTTTTTTATTAATATTGCGCTTTTGAACGATTTCAACGATCTAAAATTTTGAAAGATTATTTTAGCAAAACAGCACTTTTTGATTTAATCTGCTTTTTAACGCGTAAAACAGCATAAAAACGCAATTTTTTTTATTCGTTTTTGTTTAAAATTTGTTCTATTTGAACGATTTCAACGATCTAAACGCTTGAAAATCTTATTTTAGAAAAAACAGCACGTTTTGTTTTTCTGCGAACGCGTAAAACAGCAAAAAACGCAAATTTTTATTATTGTTTTTATTAATATTGCGTTTATTTGAACGATTTCAACGTCTAAAATGCTTAAAAATGATTATTTTAGAAAACAGCGTTTGGGCTTTAACCGCTTTTTAACACGTAAAAACATAAAACGACAATTTTTATTATTCGTTTTTATTTACTTTTATTTGAACGATTTCAACGATCAAAATGCTTGAAAATGCTTATTTTAGCAAAACAGCCGTTTTGAGCTGTTCTGCATTTTAACGCGGGCATAAAACGCGAAATTTTTTTTTAACGTTTTTTTTTAAATTGCGTCTATTTAACGTTTAAACGACCCAAAAGCTTGAAAAATTATTTTAAAAACAGCACTTTTTGAGTTTAATCTGCGTTTAAGGGTAAAACAGCTAAAACGACAAATTTTTTTTTTCGTTTTTTTTTTTGTTTATTTGAACGATTTAACGATTAAAATGCTTAAAAAATTTTTTTTTTAGCATAACAGCACGTTTTGATTTTAATCTGCTTTTTTAACGCGAAAAACAGCATAAAACGACGAATTTTATTTTTCGTTTTTTATTAATATTGCGTCTATTTGAACGATTTCAACGATCTAAAATGTTGAAAATGATTATTTTAGCAAAACAGCACTTTTTGAGTTTTAACTGCTTTTTAAGGGAAAACGCAAAAAAAACACTTTTTATTATTCGTTTTTATTAATATTTTTATTTGAACACCGATATAAAATGCTTGAAAATGATTATTTTAGAAAAACAGCCGTTTTGAGTTTTTCTGCGTTTTAACGCGAAAACAGCATAAAAACGACAAAATTTTTTATTATTCGTTTTTTTTAATATTGCGTCTATTGGAACGATTTCAACGATCTAAAATGCTTAAAATGATTATTTTGAAAACGACTTTTTCTTTAATCGCATTTTAACGCGTAAAACAGCATAAAAGGGAAAATTTTTTAATTCGTTTTTATTAATATTGCCTTTTTGAACGATTTCAACACAAAAAGCTTGAAAATGCTTATTTTAGCAAAACAAGTTTTGAGTTTTAATCTGCGTTTAAGGGTAAAACAGCATAAAACGACGAAATTTTTATTATTCGTTTTATTAATATTGATCATTTTGAAGTTTTTCCGATCTAAAATGTTTAAAAAATGATTTTTTTAAAAACAGCACGTTTTGAGCTTTAATCTCTTTTTTAACGCAAAACAGCTTTGGACGAATTTTTATTATTCGTTTTATTAATATTGCTTCATTTGAACGATTTCAACGATCAAAAAATGCTTGAAAATGCTTATTTTGAAAAACAGCACTTTTTGAGTTTTAATCTGCGTTTTAATGCGAAAACAGCAAAAAAACGACGAAATTTTTTTTTTTTTAAATTGCGTCTATTTGAACGATTTCCCCGATCTAAAATGCGAAAATGATTTTTTTAGCAAAACAGCACGTTTTGAGTTTAATCTGCGTTTTAAGGGAAAAACAGCAAAAAAACGACGAATTTTTTTATTATTCGTTTTTATTAATATTGCTTCTATTTGAACGATTTCAACGATCTAAAATGCTTGAAAATGCTTTATTTTAGCAAAACAGCACGTTTTGAGCTTTTAATCTGCGTTTTAACGCGTAAAACAGCATAAAAACGACGAATTTTTATTATTCGTTTTTATTAATATTGCTTCTATTTGAACGATTTCAACGATCTAAAATGCTTGAAAATGTATTTTTAGCAAAACAGCACGTTTGAGCTTTAATCTGCGTTTAACGCGTAAGGCAACATAAAAACGACGAAATTTTTATTATTCGTTTTTTTATTAATATTGCGTCTATTTGAACGATTTCAGCGATCTAAAATGCTTGAAAATGATTCTTTTAGCAGCAAAACAGCACGTTTTGAGCTTTTAATCTGCATTTTAACGCTTAAAACAGCACATAAAAACGACGAATTTTTTTATTATTCGTTTTTATTAATATTACTTCTTCTATTTGTGAACGATTTCAGCGATCACAAAATGGCGAAAATGCTTATTTTGTAAAACAGCGCGTTTTGAGAGGCTTTTAATCTGCGTTTTAACGTAAAACATAAAACGACGAAATTTTTTATTATTCGTTTTTATTATTATTGCGTCTATTTGAACGATTTCCGGCGATCTGGAAACGCTTGAAAATGATTATTTTAGCAAACAGCGCATTTGAGAGCTTTAATCTGCGTTTTATCGCGTAAACAGCATAAAACGAGGGAATTTTTATTATTCCTTTTATTAATATTTAGCTACTGTTGAACGATTTCAACGATCTAAAATGCTTGAAAATGCTTATTTTTAGCAGCAAAAACAGCACGTTTTGAGGCTTTAATCTGCACGTTTTAGCGTAAACAGCATAAAACGACGAAATTTTTATTATTCGTTTTTTATTAATATTGCGTCTATTTGAACGATTTCAACGATCTAAAATGTGAAAATGATTATTTTAGCAAAACAGCACGTTTGAGCTTTTAATCTGCGTTTTAGCGTAAACAACATAAAACGACGAAATTTTTATTATTCGTTTTATTAATAGTGCGTCTGTTGAACGATTTCAACGATCAGGAAATGCTTGAAAATGATTATTTTAGCAAAACAGCACGTTTTGAGCTTTAATCTGCGTTTTAACGCGTAAAACAGCATAAAACGACGAATTTTTATTATTCGTTTTTATTAATATTGCTTCTATTTGAACGATTTCAACGATCTAAAATGCTTGAAAACTGTACAGCAAAACAACTTACGTTTTGAGCTTTAATCTGCGTTTTAACGCGTAAAACAACGTAAAAACGACGAAATTTTTATTATTCGTTTTATTAATGCACGCGTCTATTTGAACGATTTCAGCTTGATCTAAAATGCTTTGAAAATGATTATTTTTAGCAAAACAGCACGTTTTGAGCTTTAATCTGCGTTTTATCGCGTAAAACAGCATAAAACGAGGAATTTTGCATTATTCCTTTTTATTAATATTGCTTCTATTTGACGGTTTCCAACGATCTAAAATGTGAAAATGCTTGTTATTTTAGCAAAACAGCACGTTTTTGAGCTTTGTCACGTTTAACGCGTAAAACGGCGCAAAACGACGGGAATTTTACATTATTCGTTTTTATTAATATTGCGTCTATTTGAACGATTTCAACGAACTAAAATAGCGAAAATGATTATTTTAGCAAAAACAGCACGTTTGAGCTTTTAATCTGCGTTTTAACGCGTAAAACAGCATAAAACGACGAATTTTTTATTATTCGTTTTATTAATATTGCTTCTATTTGAACGATTTCAACGATCACAAAAATTGCGCTTGAGTACATTTTTAGCAAAACAGCACGTTTGAGCCAATCTGCGTTTTAACGCGTGGAAACAACATAAAAACGACGAAATTTTTATTATTCTCTTTTATTAATATTGCGTCTATTTAGCGAACGGTTTCAACGATCTAAAGATGGCGAAAATGATTATTTTATGAAACAGCACGTTTGAGCTTTAATCTGCGTTTTTAACGCGTAAAACAACATAAAAACGACGAATATTTTATTATTCGTTTTTATTAATATTGCTTCTATTTGAACGATTTCAACGATCTAAAATGCTTGAAAATGCTTATTTTAGCAAAACATTTGAGCTTTTAATCTGCGTTTTAACGCGTAAAACAACATAAAAACGACGAAATTTTTGTATTTGTTTTTTATTAATATTGCGTCTATTTGAACGATTTCCAGCGATCTAAAATGCTTGAAAATGATTATTTTTAGCAAAACAGCACGTTTTGAGCTTTAATCTGCGTTTTAGCGAAACAGCATAAAACGACGAATTTTTATTATTCGTTTTTTATTAATATTGCTTCTATTTGAACGAGATTCAACGATCTAAAATGCTTGAAAATGCTTATTTTAGCAAAACAGCACACGTTTTGAGAGCGTTAATCTGCGTTTTTAACGCGTAAAACAGCACTCACCAAAAACGACGAAATTTTATTATTCGTTTTATTATTATTGTCTATTTGAACGATTCCAACGATCTAAAATGCTTGAAAATGATTATTATAGCAAAACAGCACGTTTTGAGCTTTAATCTGCGTTTTAACGCGTAAAACAGCATAAAACGACGAATTTTATTATTCGTTTTTTATTAATGTGCTTCTATTTGAACGATTTCAACGATCACAAATGCTTGAAAATGCTTATTTTAGCAAAACAGCACGTTTTGAGCTTTAATCTGCGTTTAACGCGTAAAACAGCATAAAACGACGAAATTTTATTATTCGTTTTTTATTAATAATGCGTCTATTTGAACGATTTCAACGATCTAAAATGCTTGAAAATGATTATTTTAGCAAAACAGCACGTTTTGAGCTTTTAATCTGCGTTTTAACGCGTAAAACAGCTTATAAAACGACAGGTACGGTATTTGTTTTTAGTAATATTGCTTCTGTTGAACGATTTCAGCGATCTAAAATGCTTGAAATGCTTATTTTAGCAAAACAGCACGTTTTGAGCTTTAATCTGCGTTTTAACGCGTAAAACAACATAAAACGACGAAATTTTTTGTGTGTTTTATTAATGTGCGTCTATTTGAACGATTTCAACGATCTAAAATGCTTGAAAAGGCGATTATTTTAGCAAAACAGCGTTTGAGCTTTAATCTGCGTTTTAACGCGTAAAACAGCATAAAACGACGAATTTTTATTATTCGGTTTTATTAATATTGCCCTATTTGAACGATTTCAACGATCTAAAATGCTTGAAAATGCTTATTTTTAGCAAAACAGCACGTTTTGAGCTTTGTCTGCGTTTTAACGCGTAAAACAGCATAAAACGACAGAATTTTATTATTCGTTTTTATTAATATTGCGTCTATTTGAACAGATTCAACGATCTAAAATGCTTGAAAATGCTTATTTAGCAAAACAGCACGTTTGGACGTTAATCTGCGTTTAACGCGTAAAACAGCATAAAAACGACAGAGGTACCGTATTCGTTTTTATTAATATTGCGTCTATTTGAACGATTCCAACGATCTAAAATGCTTGAAAATGATTATTATAGCAAAACAGCACGTTTTGAGCTTTAATCTGCGTTTTAACGCGTAAAACAGCATAAAAACGACGAAATTTTTATTATTCGTTTTATTAATATTTGCATCCCTTGAACGATTTCAACGATCTAAAATGCTTGAAAATGAAGTTATTTTTAGCAAAACAGCACGTTTTCAGCTTTAATCTGCGTTTTTAACGCGTAAAACAACATAAAACGGCGAATTTTTTATTATTCGTTTTTGTTAATATTACTTCTATTTGAACGATTTCAACGATCTAAAATGCTTGAGAAAATGCTTATTTTAGCAAAATATAGCACGTGTTGAGCTTTTAATCTGCGTTTTTAACGCGAAACAACATAAAAACGACAGGGAATTTTTATTATTCGTTTTTATTAATATTGCGTCTATTTGAACGATTTTCAGCGATCTAAAATGCTTGAAAATGATTATTTTAGCAAAAACAGCACGTTTTGAGCTTTAATCTGCGTTTTAACGCGTAAAACAGCATAAAACGACGAATTTTTTTATTATTTGTTTTATTAATATTGCTTCTATTTGAACGATTTCAACGATCTAAAATGCTTGAAAATGTTTATTTTTAGCAAAACAGCGTTTTGAGCTTTAATCTGCGTTTTAACGCGTAAAACAGCATAAAAACGACGAAATTTTTATTATTCGTTTTTATTAATATTGCATCTCTTTGAACGATTTCAACGATCTAAATGTAGAAACAGTTATTTTTGTAAAACAGCACGTTTTGAGAGCTTTAATCTGCGTTTGACGCGTAAAACAGCATAAAACGGCAGATTTTTATTATTCGTTTTTATTAATATTAGCTTCTATTTGAGCGATTTCAACGATCTAAAATGCTTGAAAATGCTTATTTTTAGCAAAACAGCACGTTTTGAGCTTTAATCTGCGTTTTAACGCGTAAAACAGCATAAAAAGAAACGACGAAATTTTTTATTATTCCTTTTTTTATTAATATTGCGTCTATTTGAACGATTTCAACGATCTAAAATGCTTGAAAATGATTATTTTAGCAAAACAGCACGTTTTGAGCTTTAATCTGCGTTTAACGCGTAAAACAATAAAACGACGATTTTTTATTATTCGTTTTATTAATATTACTTCTGTTGAACGATTTCAACGATCTAAAATGCTTGAAAATGCTTATTTTAGCAAAACAGCACGTTTTGGGCTTTAATCTACGTTTGAACGCGTAAAACAACATAAAAACGACAGAAATTTTTATTATTCGTTTTATTAATAATGCACGTCTATTTGAACGATTTCTACGATCTAAAATGCTTGAAAAGGATTATTTTAGCAAAACAGCACGTTTTGAGCTTTAATCTGCGTTTTAACGTAAACAACATAAAACGACGATTTTTTTTTGTTATTCGTTTTATTAATATTGCTTCTATTTGAACATTTCAACGATCTAAAAATGCTTGAAATGCTTATTTTAGCAAAACAGCGCATTTTGAGCTTTAATCTGCGTTTTTAACGCGTAAAGAGCAACATAAAACGACGAAATTTTTATTATTCGTTTTATTAATATTGCGTCTATTTGAACGATTTCAGCGATATAAAATAGCGAAATGATTATTTTAGCAAAACAGCACTTTTTAAATTTTTAATCTGCTTTTTAAACGCGTAAAACAGCAAAAAAACGACAAATTTTTTTATTATTCGTTTTTTATTAATATTGCTTCTTTTTGGGGAACGATTTCAACGATCTAAAATGCTTAAAAATGCATTTTTTAGCAAAAATTAACGTTTTGAGCTTTAATCTGCGTTTTAAACGCGAAAAACGCAAAAAAACGACAAAAATTTTTTTATTATTCGTTTTTTTTAAATTATTGCGTCTATTTGAAGGGTTTCCAACGATCTAAAATGCTTAAAAATATTATTTTAGCGAAACAGCCTTTTTGAGTTTTTAATCTGCGTTTTATCGCGTAAAACAGCATAAAACCGGGGGAATTTTTTTATTTTTCCCTTTTTTTATTAATTTGCTTCTATTTGAACGATTTAAACGACCCTAAAATGCTTTAAAAATGCTTATTTTAGCAAAACAGCACGTTTTGAGCTTTAATCTCCCGTTTTAACGCGTAAAAAAACATAAAAACGACGAAATTTTTTGTTTTTTTATTAATATTGCGTCTATTTAAAAACGATTTCAACGAACTAAAATGCTTGAAAATAAATTATTTTAAAAACAGCACTTTTGGGGAAGGCTTTAATCTGCTTTTTAAACCCCGTAAAAAAACAAAAAAACGACAATTTTTATTATTCTTTTTTTATTAATATTCCCGTCTATTTGAACGATTTCAACGATCTAAAATGCTTAAAAATGATTATTTTAGCAAAAACAGCCGTTTTGAGCTTTAATCTGCGTTTTAACCGTAAAAAAAACATAAAAACGACAATTTTTTTATTATTCGTTTTTATTAATATTGCTTCTATTTGAACGATTTCAACGATCTAAAATGCTTGAAAATCTTTTTTTTTAGCAAAACAGCACTTTTTAAATTTAATCTGCTTTTAACCGTAAAACAGCATAAAACGACAAAAATTTTTTATTTTTCCCTTTTTTTATTAATATTGCGTCTTTTTGGGGAACGTTTTCCCAACGATCTAAAATGCTTAAAAATGATTTTTTTAAAAACAGCACGTTTTGAGCTTTAATCTCTTTTTTTATGGGTAAAACAGCATAAAACGAAATTTTTTTTTTCCCTTTTTTTATTAATATTGCTTTTTTTAAACAATTTCAACGATCAAAAATGCTTGAAAATCTTATTTAGCAAAAAAAGCACTTTTTGAGCTTTTAATCTGCGTTTTAACGCGAAAAGGGCAGCATAAAAAGGGCGTTTTTTTTATTATTCGTTTTTTTTTAATATTGCGTCTATTTAACGTTTTCCCAAACGAACTAAAATGTTTTAAAAATTTTGATTATTTTAGCAAAACAGCACGTTTTAAAGGTTTTTAATCTCGTTTTAACGCGTAAAAAAAGCAAAAAAACGACAAATTTTTTATTATTCTTTTTTTATTAATATTGTTTCCTTTTGGGGGCTTTTCCCAACGATCTAAAAGGGCAAAAATTTGCTTATTTTGAAAACACCCTTTTTGAGCTTTAATCTCGTTTTAACGCGAAAAAACAACATAAAACGACGAAATTTTTTATTCCTTTTTTTATTAATATTGCGTCTATTTGAACGATTTAAACGATCTAAAATGCTTGAAAATGAATTTTTTTTAGAAAAACAGCACTTTTTGAGCTTTAATCTGCGTTTTCGCGTAAAACAGAAAAAGGGGCAAAATATTTTATTTTTTTCCGTTTTTTTAATATTGCTTCTATTTGGAACATTTCAACGACCCTAAAATGCTTAAAAATCTTTTTTTAGAAAAAACAGCACTTTTTGAGCTTTAATCTGCGTTTTAAGGGTAAAAAAACATAAAACGACGAAATTTTTATTATTTTTTTTTTATTAATATTGCGTCTTTTGAAGGGTTTCAACGATGGGGGCAAAAATGATTTTTTTTAGCAAAACAGCACGTTTGGGGGGGCTTTTAATTTTTTTAACCCCTTTTAAAAAAACAAAAAAAAAAACCGAATTTTTTTATTCTTTTTTAAATTAATTTGCTTCTATTTAAAAACAGATTCAACGATCTAAAATGCTTGAAAATGCTTATTTTAGCAAAACAGCACGTTTTGAGCGTTAATCTGCTTTTTAAGGGTAAAACAGCAAAAAATTGAAAATTTTTTATTATTCGTTTTTTTTTAAATTATTGTCATTTGAACGTTCCCAACGATCTAAAATGCTTGAAAATGATTATTATGAAAACAGCACTTTTTGAGCTTTAATCTCTTTTTAACGCGTAAAACAGCAAAAAAACGACAAATTTTTTTATTATTCGTTTTTTTTAAATATTCTTCATTTGGAACGTTTTTAACGATCTAAAATGCTTGAAAATGATTATTTTGGGAAAAACAGCACGTTTTGAGTTTTTTAATCTGCTTTTTAAGGGGGTTTGGGGCTAAAAACGAGTTTTTTTTATTATTCGGTTTTTATTAATATTGCTTCTTTTTGGGAACGATTTCAACGATCAAAAATGTTTAAAAAATGCTTTTTTAGAAAAAAAGGTTTTGGGGCTTTAACCCGGTTTTAAGGGCGTAAAACAGCAAAAAAACGACGAAATTTTATTATTCGTTTTTATTAATTTTGCGTCTATTTGAACGAATTCAACGATCAAAAAATGTTTTAAAAAATGTTTTATTTTAGAAAAACAGCACTTTTTGAGCGTTAACCCGCGTTTTAAGGGCGAAAAACAGCATAAAAACGACGAAATTTTTATTATTTTTTTATTAATATTGCGTCTATTTAAAACGATTCCAACGATCAAAAAAATGTTTGGGAAAATGATTATTAAAGAAAACAGCACTTTGGGGGCCTTTTTAATCTGCTTTTTTAACGCTTTAAAACAGCATAAAAACGACGAAATTTTTTATTATCGTTTTTATTAATATTGCGTCTATTTAAAACATTTCAAGGGATCTAAAATGCTTGAAAATATTTTTTTTTAGAAAAACAGCACTTTTTCAGTTTTAATCTGCTTTTTAACGCGTAAAACAGAAATAAAAACGACAACTTTTTTTATTCCCCTTTTTTTTAAAATATTGTTTCCCTATTTGAACGTTTTCCCAACGACCCCAAAAGGGCTTGAAAATGCTTTTTTTTTAGAAAAAAAAGCACGTTTTGAGTTTTAACGGCGTTTTAACGCAAAAAACGGAAAAAACGACGAAAATTTTTATTATTCTTTTTTATTTTTTTATTGGTTATTTGAACGATTTCAACGATCAAAAAATTGCTTGAAAATTTTTTTTTTAAAAACAGCACGTTTTGAGTTTAATCTGGGTTTTAACGCGAAAAAACAGCATAAAAAACGACAAATTTTTTTTATTATTTTTTTTTTATTAATATTGTTTCTATTTGAACGATTTCAACGATCAAAAAATGCTTGAAAATGTTTATTTTGGAAAAAACAGCACGTTTTTTTTTAATCTGCGTTTTAACGCGAAAAAACAGCTTTAAAAAAACGACAAAATTTTTTATTATTCGTTTTTTTTTAAATTTGCATCTCTTTTGAACGATTTCAACGATCAAAAATGTTAAAAACGATTATTTTAGAAAAAACAGCACGTTTTGAGTTTTTTAATCTGCGTTTTGACGCGTAAAACAGCATAAAAACGACAAATTTTTTTATTATTCTTTTTTTAAATATTGCTTCTATTTGACCCCGGTTTTCCCAACGATCAAAAAATGTTTTTGAAAATGCTTATTTTAGCAAAACAGCACGTTTTAAAAGCTTTAATCGGGTTTTAACGCGTAAAACAGCATAAAAACGACGAAATTTTTATTATTCCTTTTTATTAATATTGCGTCTTATTTGAACGATTTCAACGATCTAAAAATGTTTTTGAAAATGATTATTTTAGCAAAACAGAAAGTTTTGTTTTTAAACCTGCGTTTTAACGGGGTAAAACAGCTTTAAAAACGACGATTTTTTATTTTTCTTTTTATTAATATTGTTTTTTTTTTGGAACGTTTTCCCAACGTTTCAAAAATGCTTGAAAATGCTTTTTTTTTTAGCAAAACAGCACGTTTTTTTTTAATCTGCGTTTGAACGCGTAAAACAGCATAAAAAGGGACAAAATTTTTTATTATTCGTTTTTATTAATATTGCGTCTATTTGAACGATTTCTACGATCTAAAATGCTTAAAAAATGATTATTTTAGAAAAACAGCACGTTTTGAGCTTTTAATCTGGGTTTTAACGGGGTAAAAACAGCAAAAAAACGACTTTTTTTTTATTATTCGTTTTTTTAATAGTTTCTATTTGAACGATTTCAACGATTTTAAAAATGCTTAAAAATGCTTATTTTAGCAAAAACAGCACTTTTTGAGTTTTAATCTGCGTTTTAACGGAAAAAACAGCATAAAAACGACGAAATTTTTTATTTTTCCGTTTTTTTTAAATATTGCGTCTATTTGAACGATTTCAACGGATCTAAAATGCTTGAAAATGATTATTTTAAAAAACAGCACGTTTTGAGTTTTTTAATCTGCGTTTTAACGCGAAAAACAGCATAAAAACGACAAATTTTTTTATTATTCGTTTTTTTTTAAATATTGTTTCTATTTGAACGATTTCAACGATCTAAAATGTTGAAAATGCTTTTTTAGCAAAACAGCACGTTTTATTTTAATCTGCTTTTAACGCGAAAAACAGCTTTAAAACGACAAAATTTTTTTATTATTCGTTTTTATTAATATTGCGTCTATTTGAACGATTTAAACGACTAAAATGTTTGAAAATGATTATTTTAGCGAAACAGCACGTTTTGAGCTTTAATCTGCGTTTTAACGCGTAAAACAGCAAAAAAACGACGTTTTTTTATTTTTCTTTTTTTATTCTTTTTCTATTTGAACGATTTCAACGATCTAAAATGCTTGAAAATGCTTTTTTTAAAAGAAAAAACAGCACGTTTTGACCCTTTAATCTGCGTTTTAACGCGAAAAAACAGCAAAAAAACGACAAAATTTTTTATTATTCGTTTTTATTAATATTGCGTCTTTTTGGGAAGGGTTTTTCCCTTACGATAAAAAAATTTAAAAAGATTTTTTTAAAAGAAAAAACAGCAGGGTTTTGGGGCTTTAATCTGCTTTTTAACGCGAAAAACGGCATAAAAACGACGAAATTTTTATTATTCTTTTTTATTAATATTGCGTCTATTTGAACAAATCCTGATCTATAATGCTTGAAAATGATTTTTTTTGAAAAAACAGCAGGGTTTTTAATCTGCGTTTTAACGCGAAAAAACAGCAAAAAAAACGAGGGTTTTTTTTAAATTATTCGTTTTTAAATTTTGTTTTTTTGAACGATTTAAAACCATCAAAAAATGTTTGAAAATGCTTTTTTTTGGCAAAAAAAAGCACGTTTTGAGTTTTAATCTGCGTTTTAACGAGAAAAACAGCATAAAAAACGACGAAATTTTTATTACCCTTTTTTATTAATATTGCGTCTTTTTTGAACGATTTCAACGACCCAAAAAATGCTTGAAAAAATTTATTTTAGCAAAACAGCACCTTTTAGTTTTAATCTGGTTTTAACGCGAAAAAACAGCATAAAAACGACAAATTTTTTTATTATTCTTTTTTATTAATATTGCTTCTTTTTTGAACGATTTCAACGATCTAAAATGCTTGAAAATGCTTTTTTTAAAAGCAAAAAAAAGCACGTTTTGAGTTTTAATTTTCGCTTTTAACGCGTAAAACAGCAAAAAAAACGACAAAATTTTTTATTATTCTTTTTTTATTAATATTGCGTTTTATTTGAACAAATTTCAACGATCAAAAAATGCTTGAAAATCAATTTTTTTCCCAAAACAGCACTTTTTGAGTTTAATTGCGTTTTAAGGGAAAAACAGCAAAAAAAACGACGAATTTTTTTTCTTTTTTTATTAATATTGTTTCTATTTGAACGATTTCAACGATCTAAAATGTTTTAAAAATGTTTTTTTTTTTAAAAAACAGAAAAGTTTTGAGTTTTAATCTGCGTTTTAACGCGAAAAAACAGCAAAAAAACGACGAAATTTTTATTATTCGTTTTTATTAATATTGCGTCTATTTAAAACGTTTTCCCAAGGGATCTAAAATGTTTGAAAATGTTTAAATTTTTAGAAAAACAGCACGTTTTGAGTTTTTAATCTGGGGTTTTAACGCGAAAAAAGGGAAAAAAGAACGAATTTTTTTATTCGTTTTATTAATATTGTTTCTTTTTGGGAACGTTTTCCCAACGATCTAAAATGCTTGCAAATGTTTTTATTTTAAAAAAAACAGCACGTTTTGAGCTTTAATCTGCGTTTAACGCGTAAAACAGCATAAAAACGACAAAATTTTTTATTATTCTTTTTTATTAATATTGCGTCTATTTGAACGATTTTAACGATCAAAAAATGTTTGAAAATGATTATTTTAGCAAAACAGAAACGTTTTAAAAGAATCTGCGTTTTAACGCGTAAAACAGCATAAAAAACGACAAATTTTTTTATTACCCTTTTTTATTAATATTGTTTATTTGAACGATTTCAACGATCTAAAATGCTTAAAATGCTTATTTTAGCAAAACAGCACGTTTTGAGTTTTAATCTGCGTTTTAACGCAAAACCCAGCATAAAAACGACGAAATTTTATTATTCGTTTTTTATTAATTTTTGGTCTATTTGAACGTTTTCCCCAACGATCAAAAAAAAGGGTTTTTGAAAATAATTATTTTAGAAAAACAGCTCGTTTTAATTTTGAATCTGCGTTTTAACGCGTAAAAAAAAGCTTAAAACGACGAATTTTTTTTATTCGATTTTTATTTATATTGTTTCTATTTGAACGATTTCAACGATCAAAAAAATCCTTAAAATTTTATTTTAGCAAAACAGCACGTTTTGAGTTTTAATCTGCGTTTTAACGCGAAAAAACAGCATAAAACGACGAAATTTTATTATTCGTTTTTATTAATATTGCGTCTATTTGAACGATTTCAACTATCAAAAAATGCTTAAAAAATGATTATTTTAAAAACAGAAATTTTTTGAGTTTTAATTTTGCGTTTTAACGGGGGAAAACAGCATAAAAACGACAAATTTTTTTATTATTCGTTTTTTTAAATATTGTTTTTTTTTGAACGATTTCAACGATCTAAAAATGTTTTGGCTTTTTTTTGGCCGCACGTTATGAGTTTTAATCTGCTTTTTAACCCGGTAAAACCGCATAAAAGGGAGAAATTTTTATTATTCTTTTTTTTATTAATATTGCGTCTATTTGAAGGGGATTTCTACGATTTTAAAATGCTTAAAAATGATTATTTTAGAAAAAACAGCACGTTTTGAGTTTTTAATCTGCGTTTTAACGCGAAAAAACGGCAAAAAAACGAGGGTTTTTTTATTATTCTTTTTTTATTAATATTGGGGTCTATTTGAACGATCTAAAATGATCTATAAATGCTTAAAAAATGATTTTTTTAGCAAAACAGCACGTTTTTTAACCGGCGTTTTAACGGGGTAAAACAGAAAAAAAAACGACAAATTTTTTTTATTATTCTTTTTTTATTAATATTGTTCTATTTAACGATTTCAACCATCAAAAAATCCCAAAATGTTATTTTAGAAAAAACAGCACGTTTTGAGTTTTTTAATCTGCGTTTTAACAAAAGTAAAACAGCATAAAACGACGAAATTTTTATTATTCTTTTTTTAATTATTTGCGTCTATTTAAAAGGGTTTTTTCAACAACCCAAAAAATGCTTGAAAATGATTTTTTTAAAAGCAAAACAGCACGTTTTGAGTTTTAATCTGCGTTTTAACGCTTTAAACCAGCATAAAAAACGACAAATTTTTTTATTATTTTTTTTTATTAATATTGTTTCTTTTTAAAACGTTTTAAACGATTTTAAAATCCTTGAAAATGCTTATTTTAGCAAAACAGCACGTTTTGAGCTTTAATCTGCGTTTTAACGCGTAAACAGCATAAAACGACAAAATTTTTTATTATTCGTTTTTTATTAATATTCGTCTATTTGAACGATTTCAACTATCTAAAATGCTTGAAAATGATTTTTTTAGCAAAACAGCACGTTTTGAGCTTTAACCCTGCGTTTTAACGCGAAAAACAGCATAAAAACGACGAATTTTTATTATTCGTTTTTATTAATATTGCTTCTATTTGAACGATTTCAACGATCTAAAATGCTTAAAAATGCTTATTTAGCAAAACAGCACGTTATGAGCTTTAATCTGCTTTTTAACCCCGAAAAACCCGGGCATAAAACGACGAAATTTTTATTATTCGTTTTATTAATTTGCGTCTATTTGAACGATTTCAACGATATACAATGCTTGAAAATGTATTTTAGCAAAACAGCACGTTTTGAGTTAATCTGCGTTTTAACGCGTAAAACAGCATAAAAACGACGAATTTTTATTATTCGTTTTTTATTAATATTGTTTAATTGAACGATTTCAACGATCTAAGATACTTGAAAATGCTTATTTTAGCAAAACAGCACGTTTTAAGCTTAATCTGCTTTTTAAAGCGTAAAATACATAAAAACGAGAAATTTTTATTATTCGTTTTATTAATATTGCGTCGATTTGAACGATTTCAACGATCAAAAAATGCTTGAAAAAAATTATTTTAGCAAAAACAGCACTTTTTGAGCTTTAATCTGCGTTTTAACGCGTAAAAAAAGCATAAAAAATACAAAATTTTTTATTATTCTTTTTTATTAATTTCGCCCGAAAAAACGTTTTTCCAACGACCCAAAAATGCGAAAATGATTATTTTAGCAAAACGGCACTTTTTGAGCTTTTAGTCTGGAACGCGAAAAAACAGCAAAAAAACGACGTTTTTATTTTTTTTTTTATTAATATTGTTTTTTTTAACAATTTTTCAAAATGCTTGGAAAATGCTTATTTGAAAAACGGTTTTGAGTTTTTAATCTGCGTTTTAACGCGAAAAAAAGGAAAAAAGGGACGTTTTTTTGTCGTTTTTTAAATTTGCGTTTTTGGGAACGTTTTCCCAACGATCTAAAATGCTTGAAAATGATTTTTTTAAAAGCAAAAACACGTTTTGAGTTTTTAACGCGTTTTAACGCGTGAAAAACATAAAAACGACTTTTTAATTATTCGTTTTTTTTAAATTTGCTTCTATTTGAACGATTTCAACGATCTAAAATGCTTGAAAATCTTATTTAAGCAAAACAGCCTTTTTGAGTTTTAATCTGCGTTTTAACGCAAAACAGCAAAAAAACGACAAATTTTATTATTCGTTTTTTTTTAAATTTGCGTCTATTTAAACGATTTCAACGTTTCAAAAATGCTTAAAAAATGATTTTTTTAAAGCAAAACAGCACTTTTTGGGGGTTTTTTTAAAACCCCGCTTTTTAACGCGAAAAACGCATAAAACGCCCTTTTTTATTATTCTTTTTTTATTAATTTTGGGCTTCTTTTGAACGATTTCAACGATCTAAATGCTTAAAATGCTTTATTTTAGAAAAAAGCACGTTTTGATTTTAATCTGCTTTTTTTAACGCGAAAAAACAGCAAAAAAACGACGAAATTTTTTTTTATTCGTTTTTTTTTTATTGCGTCTTTTTGGGGCGTTTTAAAAACGACCCAAAATGTTTTGAAATGATTATTTTAACAAAACAGGGGTTTTGGGGCTTTAATCTGCGTTTTAAGGGAAAAAACGGCATAAAACGAGGGAAATTTTTATTTTCTTTTTTAATTAATTTGCTTCTTTTTTGAACGATTTCAAACGACCCTAAAATCCCGGAAAATGTTTTTTTACAGCAAAACAGCACTTTTTAAAAATTTTTAATCGGGTTTTAAACGCGTAAAACAGCATAAAACGAGGGTTTTTTTTGATTATTTTTTTTTAATATTGCGTCATTTGAACGTTTTTCAACGATCTAAATGCAAAAATAATTTTTTTTAGCAAAACCCCTTTTTTGAGTTTTTTAATCTGCTTTTTAACGCGTAAAACAACAAAAAAACGACAAAATTTTTTTTTTTCGTTTTTTTTAAATAATTGCTTCTATTTGAACGATTTCAACGATCAAAAAATGCTTGAAAATGTTTTTTTTTGGGAAAAAAACCGTTTTTGTGTTTTAATCTGCGTTTTCGCGAAAAAACAGCATAAAACGACAAAATTTTTTATTAATTTTTTTTTATTAATTTCGCCTTTTTGGGAACGATTTAAACCATCTAAATGTTTTGAAAATGATTATTTTAGAAAAACAGCACTTTTTGGGGCTCTAATCTGCGTTTTAACGCGTAAAAAAACCCCAAAAACGACTTTTTATTATTCTTTTTTTTTAAAATTATTTGCTTCTATTTGAACAATTTAAACGTCTAAAATGCTTAAAAATGTTTTTGGAGCAAAACAGCCGTTTTGGGCAATCTGCGTTTTTTAACGTAAAACAGCATAAAAAGGGCAAAAATTTTTATTATTCGTTTTTATTCTTTGCGTCTATTTGAACGTTTTAAAACGTCTAAAATGCTTGAAAATGATTTTTTTTAAGCAAAACGGCACTTTTTGAGCTTTAATCTGCGTTTTAACGCGAAAAACAGCAAAAAAACGACAATTTTTTTTTTTTATTATTCGTTTTAATATTGCTTCTATTTGAACGATTTCAACGATCTAAAATGCTTGAAAATACTTATTTTAGCAAAACGGCACGTTTTGAGCTTTAATCTGCGTTTTAACGCGTAAACAACATAAAACGACAGAAATTTTTATTATTCGTTTTTTATTTAATATTGCGTCTATTTGAACGATTTCAACGATCACAAATGCTTGTGATTATTTTAGCAAAACAGCACGTTTTTGAGCTTTAATCTGCGTTTTAACGCGTAAAACAGCATAAAACGACAAATTTACATTATTCGTTTTTTTATTAATATTGCTTCTATTTGAACGTTTCAACATTAAAATGCTTAAAATGCTTGTACAGCAAAACAGCACGTTTTGGGCTTTAATCTGCGTTTTAACGTAAAACAACATAAAAACGACGAAATTTTTATTATTCGTTTTTATTAATATTGCGTCTATTTGAACGATTTCAACGATCTAAAATGCTTGAAAATGATTATTGTTTAACAAAACAGCACGTTTTGAGCTTTAATCTGCGTTTAACGCGTAGGCAACATAAAAACGACGAATTTTTATTATTCGTTTTTATTAATATTGCTTCTATTTGAACGATTTCAACGATCTAAAATGCTTGAAAATGTTATTTTAGCAAAACAGCACGTTTTGAGCTTTAATCTGCGTTTTAACGCGTGGCGCAGCATAAACGACAGAATTTACATGATTAGTTTTATTAATATTGCGCGTCTATTTGAACGATTTCCAGCGATCTAAAATGGCGAAAATGATTATTTTTAGCAAAACAGCACGTTTGAGCTTTAATCTGCGTTTTAATAACGCGTAAAACAGCAAAACGACGAATTTTTTTATTATTCGTTTTTATTAATATTGCTTCTATTTGAACGATTTCAACGATCTAAAATGCTTGAAAATGCTTATTTTAGGAAAGCAGCACGTTTGTGTTTTAATCTGCGTTTTTAACGCGTAAAACAGCATAAAAACGACGAAATTTTATTATTCGTTTTTATTAATATTGCGTCTGTTTGAACGATTTCAACCATCTAAATGCTTGAAAAGTAATTATTTTAGCAAAACAGAACGTTTTGAGCTCTAATCTGCGTTTTTAACGCGTAAACAGCATAAAAACGACGAATTTTTTATTATTCGTTTTTTATTAATATTTAGCTTCTATTTGAACGATTTCAACGTCTAAAATGCTTGAAAATGCTTATTTTAGCAAAACAGCACGTTTGAGCTTTTGAAATCTGCGTTTAACGCGTAAACAGCATAAAACGACGAAATTTTTTATTATTCGTTTTTTTATTAACGTGCGTCTATTTGAACGATTTTCAGCGATCACGATAGCGAAATGATTATTTTTAGCAAAACAGCACGTTTGAGCTTTGCAATCTGCGTTTTTAACGCGTAAAACAGCATAAAAACGACAGGTACGTATTCGTATTTTATTAATATTGCTTCTATTGGAACATTTCAACGACCTAATATGCTTGAAAATGCTTATTTTAATAGCAAACAGCACGTTTTGAGCATTAATCTGCGCGTTTTAACGCGTAAAACAACAAAAAACCACAGAGATTTTTATTATTCGTTTTTATTAATATTGCGTCTATTTGAACGATTTCAACGATCTAAAATGCTTGAAAATGATTATTTTAGCAAAACAGCACGTTTGAGCTTTTAATCTGCGTTTTAACGCGTAAAAACAGGATAAGAAAACGACGAATTTTATTATTCGTTTTATTAATGTGCTTCTATTTGAACGATTTCCAGCGATCTAAATGCTTGAAAATGCTTATTTTAGCAAAACAGCGTTTTGAACTTTAATCTGCGTTTTAACGCGTAAAACAGCATAAAAACGACGAGAATTTTTTATTATTCGTTTTTTTTATTAATATTGCGTCTGTTGAACGATTTCATCGATCTAAAATCCTTGAAAATGATTATTTTAGCAAAACAGCACGTTTTGAGCTTTAATCTGCGTTTTTAACGCGTAAACAGCATAAAACGACGAATTTTTTATTATTCGTTTTTATTAATATTGCTTCTATTTGAACATTTCAACGATCTAAAATGCTTGAAAATGCTTATTTAGCAAAACAGCGTTTTGAGCTTTTAATCTGCGTTTTTAACGCGTAAAACAGCATAAAACGGCAAAAATTTTTATTATTCGTTTTTTTTTAATATTGCGCACGCGTCTCTTTGAACGATTTCAACGATCTAAAAATGTGAAAATGATTATTTTAGCAAAACAGCACGTTTTGAGCTTTTAATCTGCGTTTTTAACGCGTAAACAGCATAAAACGACAGAAATTTTTATTATTCGTTTTTTATTAATATTGCGTCTATTTGAACGATTTCAACCATCTAAATAGCGAAAATGATTATTTTATAAAACAGCGTTTTGAGCTCTAATCTGCGTTTTAACGCGTAAACAACATAAAAACGACGAATTTTTTATTATTCGTTTTTATTAATATTGCTTCTATTTGAACGATTTCAACGATCTAAAATGCTTGAAAAATGCTTTATTTTAGCAAAACAGCACGTTTTTGAGCTTTAATCTGCGTTTTTTTAACGCGTAAAACAGCATAAAACGACAGGGGTACATTATTCGTTTTTATTAACATTGCGTCTATTTGAACAATTTCAACGATCTAAAATGCTTGAAAAGCGGTATTTTAGCAAAACAGCACGTTTTGAGCTTTTAATCTGCGTTTAGCAGTAAAACAGCTTATAAAACGACGAATTTTTTATTATTCATTTTATTAATATTGCTTCTATTGGAACGATTTCAACGACCTAATATGCTTGAAAATGCTTATTTTTAGCAAAACAGCACGTTTTGAGCATTAATCTACGTTTTAACGCGTAAAACAGCAAAAACCACGAAATTTTATTATTCGTTTTTATTAATATTGCGTCTATTTGAACGATTTCAACGATCTAAAATGCTTGAAAATGATTATTTTAGCAAAACAGCACGTTTTGAGCTTTTAATCTGCGTTTTAACGTAAAACAGGATAAAAACATTGAATTTTTATTATTCGTTTTATTAATATTGCTTCTATTTGGACGATTTCAACGATCTAAATGCTTGAAAATGCTTATTTTTAGCAAAACAGCACGTTTTGAGCTTTAATCTGCGTTTTAACGCGTAAAACAGCATAAAACGACGAAATTTTTTATGATTAGTTTTTTATTAATATTGCGTCTATTTGAACGATTTCAGCGATCTAAAATGCTTGAAAGTAATTATTTTTAGCAAACAGCACGTTTTGAGCTTTAATCTGCGTTTTAACGCGTAAAACAGCCAAAACGACGAATTTTGCCGTTTTTTATTAATATTTCTTCTATTTGAACGATTTCAACGATCTAAAATGCTTGAAAAGTAGCATTTTAGGAAAACAGCACGTTTTGTGCAATCTGCGTTTTTAACGCGTAAAACAACATAAAAACGACAGAAATTTTTATTATTCGTTTTTTATTAATATTGCGTCTATTTGAACGATTTCCAACCATCTAAATGCTTAGAAATGATTATTTTAGCAAAACAGCACGTTTGAGGCTCTAATCTGCGTTTTAGCGTAAAGGCAACATAAAACGACGAATTTTTTATTATTCGTTTTTATTAGTAGCTTCTATTTGAACGATTTCAACGATCTAAAATGCTTGAAAATGCTTATTTTAGCAAAACAGCACGTTTGAGCTTTAATCTGCGTTTTAACGTAAAACAGCATAAAACGACAGAAATTTTTATTATTCGTTTTTATTAACATTGCGCGTCTATTTGAACGATTTCAACGATCTAAAATGCTTGAAAATGATTATTTTAGCAAAACAGCACGTTTTGAGCTTTAATCTGCGTTTTAACGCGTAAACAGCATAAAACGACGAATTTTTTATTATTCGTATTTTATTAATATTGCTTCTATTGGAACGATTTCAACGATCTAAAATGCTTGAAAATGATTATTTTAGCAAAAACAGCACGTTTGAGCTTTAATCTGCGTTTTAACGCGCGTAAAACAGGATAAAACGACGAATTTTTATTATTCGTTTTTATTAACTGTACTTCTATTTGAACGATTTCAACGATCTAAAATGCTTGAAAATGCTTATTTTAGCAAAACAGCACGTTTTGAGCTTTAATCACCGCGTTTTTTAACGCGTAAAACAGCGCAAAACGACGAAATTTTATTATTCGTTTTTATTAATATTGCGTCTATTTAAACGATTTCAGCGATCTAAAATGCTTTGAAAATGATTATTTTAGCAAAACAGCACGTTTGAGCTTTAATCTGCGTTTAACGTAAACAACATAAAACGACGAATTTTTATTATTCGTATTTTTATTAATGTGCTTCTATTTGAACGATTTCAACGATCTAAATGCTTGAAAATATTTTAGCAAAACAGCACGTTTTGAGCTTTAATCTGCGTTTTTAACGCGTAAACAGCATAAAAACGACGATTTTTATTATTCGTTTTTTATTAATATTGCGTCTGTTGAACGATTTCATCGATCTAAAATCCTTGAAAATGATTATTTACAGCAAAACAGCGTTTGAGCTTTAATCTGCGTTTTAACGCGTAAAACAGCATAAAACGTTGGGTACTTTATTATTCGTTTTTTATTAATATTGCTTCTATTTGAACGATTTCAACGATCTAAAATGCTTGAAAATGCTTATTTTAGCAAAAACAGCACGTTTGAGCTTTTAATCTGCGTTTTAACGCGTAAAACAGCATAAAACGACGAAATTTTATTATTCGTTTTTTTTTTAATATTGCGTCTCTTTTGAACGATTTCAACGATCTAAAATGGCAGAGAAAATGATTATTTTAGCAGCAAAACAGCACGTTTTGAGCTTTAATCGCGCTTTAACGCGTAAAACAGCATAAAACGACGAAATTTTTATTATTCGTTTTTATTAATATTGCGTCTGTTGAACGATTTCAACCATCTAAATGCTTGAAAATGATTATTTTAGCAAAACAGCACGTTTGAGCTCCTAATCCTGCGTTTTTAACGCGTAAACGCTTATATAAAACGACGAATTTTTATTATTCGTTTTTTATTAATATTGCTTCTATTTAGACGATTTCAACGATCTAAAATGCTTGAAAATAGCGGCTTTAGCAAAAACAGCACGTTTTGAGCTTTAATCTGCGTTTAACGCGTAAAACAGCATAAAACGACGAAATTTTTATTATTCGTTTTTTATTAACATTGCGTCTATTTGAACGATTTCAACGATCTAAAATGCTTGAAAATGATTATTTTTAGCAAAACAGCACGTTTTGAGCTTTAATCTGCGTTTTAACGCGTAAAACAACATAAAAACGACGAATTTTTTTTATTATTCGTATTTTTATTAATATTGCTTCTATTGGAACGATTTCAACGACCTAATATGCTTGAAAATGCTTATTTTAGCAAAACAGCACGTTTTTGAGCATTAATCTGCGTTTTAACGCGTAAAACAGCAAAAAACCGCGAAATTTTTATTATTCGTTTTTATAATATTGCGTCTATTTAGACGGTTCCAACGATCTAAATGCTTGAAAATGATTATTTTAGCAAAAACAGCACGTTTTTGAGCTTTAATCTGCACGTTTTTAGCAGCGTAAAACAGGATAAAACGACGAATTTTTTATTATTCGTTTTTATTATCATTGCTTCTATTTGAACGATTTCAGCGATCTAAAATGCTTTGTCGCTATTTTAGCAAAACAGCGTTTTGAGCTTTTAATCTGCGTTTTAACGCGTAAAACGCTTATAAAAACGACGAAATTTTTATTATTCGTTTCTTATTAATATTGCGTCTATTTAAACGATTTCAACGATCTAAAATGCTTGAAAATGATTATTTTAAGCAAAACAGCACGTTTTGAGCTTTAATCTGCGTTTTGCGCGTAAACAACATAAACGACGAATTTTTATTATTCGTATTTTATTAATATTTGAAAGCTTCTATTTGAACGATTTCAACGATCTAAAAATGCTTGAAAATGCTTATTTTTAGCAAAACAGCACGTTTTGAGCTTTAATCTGCGTTTTAACGCGTAAAACAACATAAAAACGGCAGAAATTTTTATTATTCGTTTTTTTATTAATATTGCGTCTATTTGAACGTTTCATCGATCTAAAATCAGCAGAAAATGATTATTTTAGCAAAACGGCACGTTTTTGAGCTTTTAATCTGCGTTTTAACGCGTAAAACGCTTATAAAACGACAATTTTTATTATTCGTTTTTATTAATATTCTTCTATTTGAACGATTTCAACGATCTAAAATGCTTGAAAATGCTTATTTTAGCAAAACAACGCGTTTTGAGCCCAATCTGCGTTTTAACGCGTAAAACAACATAAAAACGACGAAATTTTTTATTATTCGTTTTTTTTGATATTGCGTCTCTTTGAACGATTTCAACGATCTAAAATGCTTGAGAAATGATTATTTTAGCGAAACAGCACGTTTGAGCTTTAATCTGCGTTTTAACACGTAAAACAGGATAAAAACGACGAATTTTTTATTATTCGTTTTATTAATATTGCTTCTATTTGAACGATTTCAGCGATCTAAAATGGCGAAAATGCTTATTTTAGCAAAACAGCGCGATTTTGAGCTTTAATCTGCGTTTTAACGCGTAAAACAGCATAAAACCACGGAAATTTTTATTATTCGTTTTATTAATATTGCGTCTATTTAGCGAACGTTTCAACTGACTCGTGGCGAAAATGCTTATTTTAGCAAAACAGCACGTTTTGAGCATTAATCTGCGTTTTTAACGCGTAAAACAGCAAAAACCACGAAAATTTTTATTTATTCGTTTTATTAATATTGCGTCTATTTGAACGATTTCAACGATCGTAGCGAAAATGATTATTTTAGCAAAACAGCACGTTTTGGAAAGCTTTAATCACGTTTTTAACGCGTAAAACAGCATAAAAACGACGAATTTTTTATTATTCGTTTTTTATTATGTGCTTCTATTTGGTGATTTCAACGATCTAAAATGCTTGAAAATACTTATTTTAGCAAAACAGCACGTTTTGAGCTTAATCTGCGTTTTAACGCGTAAAACAGCATAAAACGACAATTTTTATTATTCGTTTATTAATATTTGCTTCTATTTGAACGATTTCAATGATGATCTAAAATGCTTGAAAATGCCTAATTTATGAAACAGCACGTTTTTGAGAGCTTTAATCTGCGTTTTAACGCGTAAAACAGCATAAAAACGACGAAATTTTATTATTCGTTTTCATTAATGTGCGTCTATTTAAACGATTTCAGCTTGATCTAAAATGCTTGAAAATGATTATTTTAGCAAAACAGCACGTTTTGAGCTTTAATCTGCGTTTTGAAAACAGCATAAAAACGGCGAATTTTTTATTATTCGTTTTTATTAATATTGCTTCATTTGAACGATTTCAACGATCTAAAATGCTTGAAATGCTTATTTTAGCAAAACGTACGTTTGAGCTTTAATCTGCGTTTTAACGCGTAAAACAGCATATAAACGACGAATTTTTGATTATTCGTTTTATTAATATTACTTCTTGAACGATTTCAACGATCTAAAATGCTTGAAAATGCTTATTTTTAGCAAAACAGCGTTTGAGCTTAATCTGCGTTTTAACGCGTAAAGAACGGCATAAAACGACAGAATTTTATTATTCGTTTTATTAATGTGCGTCTATTTGAACGATTTCAACGATCTAAAATGCTTGAAAATGATTATTTTAGCAAAACAGCACGTTTGAGCTTTTAATCTGCGTTTAACGCGTAAAACAGCATAAAAACGACGAATTTTTTATTGTTCATTTTTAGTAATATTTAGCTTCAATTTGAACGGATTTCAACGATCTAAAATGCTTGAAAATGCTTATTTTAGCAAAACAGCACGTTTTGAGTTTTTAATCTGCTTTTTTAAGCGTAAAAAAACAAAAAACGAGGGGAAAATTATTCTTTTTTTTTTTAATTTGGGCTTTGGGAAGGGTTTCAACGTTTAAAATGCTTAAAATGTTATTTTAGCAAAACAGCACTTTTGGGGTTTTTAATCTGCTTTTTAACGCGTAAAACAGCAAAAAAACGACAAAATTTTTTTTTATTCGTTTTTTTTTTTTTTTTGCTTCTATTTGAACGTTTTCCAACGATCAAAAATGCGAAAATATTTTTTTAGCAAAACACCCGTTTTAAAGGTTTTTAACCCTGCTTTTTTTAACCGCGTAAAACCCGCAAAAAAACGACGGAATTTTTTTTATTATTCGTTTTTTTATTGCCTTCTTTTGAACTTTAAACGATCTAAAAGGGCAAAAATGTTTTTTTTTGCAAAACAGCACGTTTTGGCCCAAATCTGCTTTTTAACCGTAAAACAGCATAAAACGACAAAATTTTTATTATTCTTTTTTTTATTAATTTTTGCTTCTATTTGAAGGGTTTCCAACGATCTAAAATGCTTGAAAAGTTATTTTGCATAAAACACCCTTTTCAATCTGGGGTTTTTAACGCGTAAAAAAACAAAAAAACCACAAAAATTTTTTTATTTTTTTTTTTTTTAAATATTGCCCCTTTTGAACATTTCAACGATCTAAAATGTTGAAAAATGTTTTTTTTAGCAAAACAGGGGTTTTGAGTTTTTAAATCTGCTTTTTTAACGCGTAAAACAGCATAAAACGACAAATTTTTTATTATTCTTTTTTTTTATTAATATTGCTTCTTTTGAACATTTCCCAACGATCTAAAATGCTTGAAAATGCATTTTAGAAAAAAACAGCACGTTTTGAGCTTTAATCTGCTTTTTAAAGGTAAAACAACAAAAAAACGACAAAATTTTTTTATTATTCGTTTTTTTTTTTTTTTATTGCGTCTTTTGGAAGGGTTTCCCAACGATCTAAAAGGGCAAAAAATATTTTTTTTAAAAGCATTTTTGAGGTTTTTAATCTGCTTTTTAAGGGAAAAAACAGCATAAAAAACCACAATTTTTTTTTTTTTTATTAATATTGCTTCTATTTGAACAATTTCAACGATTTAAAATGCTTGAAAATGCTTTTTTTAGAAAAACAGCACTTTTTGATTTTTCCCCGCGTTTTAACGCGTAAAAAAAACATAAAACGACAAAAATTTTTTTTTATTCTTTTTTTATTAATTTGCGCGGAAGGGGGTTTAAGCGCCCAAAAATGCGAAAATGTTATTTTAGCAAAAACAGCACGTTTTGAGTTTTTAATCTGCGTTTTAACGCGTAAAAAAACTTAAAAACGGAATTTTTTATTATTCTTTTTTTATTAATTTGCTTCTTTTAAAACGATTTCAACGATTTAAAATGCTTGAAAATGTTATTTTAGCAAAACAGCACGTTTTGAGTTTTAAATTCCCCCTTTTTTAACGCGTAAAACCAAAAACGAGGGGAAATTTTTTTTTTTTTTTATTAATATTGCTTCTATTTGAACGATTTCAACATTTAAAATGCTTGAAAATGCTTATTTTTAGCAAAACACCCGTTTTGAGCTTTAATCTCTTTTTTAACGCGTAAAACCAAAAAAAGGGCAAATTTTTTAATTATTCGTTTTTTTTTTTTTAAACGTCTATTTGAACGTTTTCCCAGCGATCTAAAATGCTTGAAAATGATTTTTTTTAGCAAAACAGCACTTTTTTGAGTTTTAAATCTGCTTTTTTAACGCAAACAGCAAAAAAACCACTTTTTTTTATTATTCGTTTTTTTTAAATTTCCCTTCTTTTTTGAACGATTTCAACGATTTAAAATGCTTGAAAAAAAAAATTTTTAGCAAAACACCCTTTTTAAACCTTTTTTCCGCTTTTTAACGCGTAAAACAGCAAAAAAACGACAAAATTTTTATTATTCTTTTTTTTTATTAATATTTCTTATTTAACATTTAAACGATCAAAAGTTTAAAAATGTTTTTTTAAGCAAAACAGCACTTTTTGAGTTTTTAATCTGGTTTTAACGCGTAAAACAGCAAAAAAACGACAAAATTTTTTATTATTCTTTTTTTATTAATTTGGTTATTTGAAGGGATTTAACGATTTAAAATGTTTTAAAAATATTATTTTAGCAAAACAGCACGTTTTGGGCTTTAATCTGCGTTTTAACGCGTAAAAAAACATAAAAACGACAATTTTTTATTATTCGTTTTTTATTAATATTCTTCTATTTGAACGATTTCAACGACCCAAAAATGCTTGAAAATCTTTTTTTTAGCAAAACAGCACCGTTTGAGTTTTAATCTCGTTTTAATAAAAAAACATAAAAGGGGAAAATTTTATTATTCTTTTTTTTTATTAATATTGCGTCTATTTGAACATTTCAACGATCTAAAATGCTTGAAAATGATTATTTTAGCAAAACAGCACGTTTTGAGCTTTAACCCTGCGTTTTAACGGGGAAAAAATAAAAGGGCGATTTTTATTTTTCGTTTTTATTAATATTGCTTCTATTTGAAGGGTTTAAACGATCAAAAATGCTTGAAAATGTTATTTTAGCAAAACAGCACGTTTGAGCTTTAATCTGCTTTTTTAACGCGTAAAAAAAATTTTTAAAAACGAGAATTTTTTTTATTCGTTTTTTTTTTTTTTTAATTGCTTCTATTTAAAGATTTCAACGATCTAAAATGTTGAAAATGCTTATTTTAGCAAAACAGCACGTTTTGAGCTTTAATCTGGGTTTTAACGCGTAAAACAGCATAAAACGACAAATTTTTTATTATTCGTTTTTTTAAAATTTGCTTCTTTTTGGGAAGGGTTTCAACGATCTAAAATCTTGAAAATGTTATTTTAGCAAAACAGCCGTTTTAATTTAATCTGCTTTTTAACGCGTAAAAAACGCAAAAAACGACAAAATTTTATTATTCTTTTTTTTTATTAATTTGCTTCTATTTAAAAACGTTTTTCCAACGATCTTGCTTGAAAATGTTATTTTAGCAAAACAGCACGTTTTGGGGTTTTTAATCTGCTTTTTAAACGCGTAAAAAAACAAAAAAACAAAAAAAATTTTTTATTATTCGTTTTTTATTAATATTCCCTTCTATTTGAAGGTTAAACGCCCTAAAATGCTTAAAAGGGTTATTTTAGCAAAACAGCACTTTTTTAAATTTTTAATTTGCGTTTTAACCGTAAAACAGCTTTAAAACGAGGGGAAATTTTATTTTTTTTTTTTAAATTTTCCCGTTTTTGAAGGGTTTCAACGATCTAAAATGCTTGAAAATTTTATTTTAGCAAAACAGCACGTTTTGAGTTTTTAATCTGCTTTTTTTAACGCGTAAAAAAACCCCAAAAACGACGTTTTTTTTTATTATTCGTTTTTTATTAATATTGCTTCTATTTGAACGTTTTCCCCGGGGGATCTAAAATGCTTGAAAATCTTATTTTAGCAAAACAGCACTTTTTGAGTTTTTAATCTGCGTTTTTAACGCGTAAAAAAATAAAAGGGCCAATTTTTTATTATTCTTTTTTTTAAATTATTCTTCTTTTAACGTTTTAAAACGATCTAAAATGCTTGAAAATGCTTATTTTAGCAAAACACCCGTTTTGAGCTTTAATCGCGTTTTAACGCGTAAAACAGCAAAAAAACGACAAAATTTTTTTATTATTCTTTTTTTTATTAATATTGCGTCTATTTGAACGTTTCAACGACCCAAAAATGCTTGAAAATGATTTTTAGCAAAAAGCACTTTTGAGCTTTAATCTGCGAAACGCGAAAAACAGCATAAAACGGGGGAATTTTTATTATTCGTTTTTTTTTAAATTTGCTTCTATTTAACGATTTTCCAACGATCTAAAATGCGAAAATCCGGGAAAAACAGCACTTTTTAAACTTTAATCTGCTTTTTTAACCGTAAAACAGAAAAAAAACCCCGACAAAAATTTTTTATTATTCTTTTTTATTAATTTTGCTTCTATTTGAAGGGTTTAAACGGACCCAAAAATGCTTGAAAATGTTATTTTAGCAAAACAGCCTTTTTGACCCAAATCTGCGTTTTAACGCGTAAAACAGCATAAAACGACGTTTTTTTTAATTATTCGTTTTTTATTAATATTGCTTCTATTTGAACGATTTCAACGATCTAAAATGCTTGAAAAGATTATTTTAGAAAAACAGCAGGGGTTTTAAGCTTTAATCCGTTTTTAACGCGTAAAACGCAAAAAAACGACAATTTTTTTATTATTCTTTTTTTTTAATTAATATTGCTTCTATTTGAAGGGATTTAAACGATCTAAAATGCTTAAAAATTTTTTTTGGCAAAACAGCACTTTTTTAAAGGTTTTTAATCTGCGTTTTAACGCGTAAAACAGCATAAAACGGGAAAATTATTCTTTTTTTTATTAATATTGCTTTTTTAAAACGATTTCAGCGATCAAAAAATGCTTGAAAATGTTTTTTTTAGCAAAACACCCTTTTGGGGCCCAAAATCTGCGTTTTAACGCGTAAAAAAACATAAAACAAAATTTTTTATTATTCTTTTTTTATTAATTGCTTCTATTTGAACGATTTCAACGATCAAAAAATGCTTGAAAAATGTTATTTTAGCAAAACAGCACGTTTTGAGCTTTTTCTGCTTTTTAACGCGTAAAAAAACATAAAAGCCAATTTTTTTATTATTCTTTTTTTTTAAATTATTGCTTCTTTTTAACATTTCAACGATCAAAAAAATGCTTGAAAATGCTTATTTTAGCAAAACAGCACTTTTTTGAGGCTTTTCGCTTTTTTAACGGGGTAAAACAGCAAAAAAACGGGAAAAAATTTTTAAATTATTCTTTTTTTTATTAATATTGCTTCTATTTAGACATTTCCCAACGACCCTAAAATGCTTGAAAAATGATTATTTTAGCAAAACAGCACGTTTTAACCCAAATCTGCGTTTTAAAACGCGTAAAACAGCATAAAACGACGAATTTTTTTTTTCGTTTTTTTAAATTTATTGCTTCTATTTGAACGTTTTCCCAACGATCAAAAAAATGCTTGAAAATGTTATTTTAGCAAAACACCCGTTTTGACGGGAAATTGGCTTTTTTAACGCGTAAAACAGCAAAAACGACAAAATTTTTTTATTATTCGTTTTTTTTAAATTTGCTTCTATTTGAACGATTTCAACGATCAAAAAATGCTTGAAAATGCTTATTTTACCCCAAAACACCCTTTTTGAGCTTTTAAATCTGCGTTTTAACGCGTAAAACAGCATAAAACGAAAAAATTTTTTATTATTCGTTTTTTTTTTTAAATTTTTTTGCTTCTATTTGAACGATTTAAACGATCTTCTTGAAAATGTTATTTTAGCAAAACAGCACGTTTTAAAGGTTTTAAATCTGCTTTTTTAACGCGTAAAACGGCATAAAAACGACAAATTTTTTATTATTCTTTTTTTTTTATTAATATTGCTTCTATTTGAACAAATTTCCCAAACGATCTAAAAATGCTTGAAAATGCTTATTTTAGCAAAACAGCCTTTTTGAGTTTTTAATCTGCGTTTTAAGGGTAAAAAAACATAAAAACAAAGGAAATTTTTTATTATTCTTTTTTTATTAATTCGTCTATTTGAAGGGTTTCCCAACGACCCAAAAATGCTTGAAAATGATTTTTTTTAAAAACAGCACGTTTTGAGCTTTAATCTGCTTTTTAAACGCGTAAAACGGCAAAAAACGAGGGAATTTTTTTATTATTCTTTTTTTTATTAATTTGCTTCTATTTGAACGATTTAAACGTCTAAAATGCTTGAAAATGCTTTTTTTTAAGCAAAACAGCACTTTTTTAAATTTTTAATCGGCTTTTTAACGCGTAAAACAGCTTTAAAACGAGGGGAAATTTTTATTATTCTTTTTTTTATTAATATTGCGTCTATTTGAAGGGTTTAAACGATCTAAAATGCTTGAAAATGTTATTTTAGCAAAACAGCCGTTTTTGAGTTTTTAATCTGCGTTTTAACGCGTAAAAAAAACAAAAAAACGACGAATTTTTTTTTTTTTAT
>NW_027045940.1:0-40326 GCF_025399875.1 Dalotia coriaria | reverse complement strand
AACTTTATTCTGCGTTTTGGCGAAAAACAGCAAAAAAACGACGAAATTTTTTTATTATTCGTTTTTTTTAAATATTGGTCTATTTGAACGATTTCAACGATCTAAAATGCTTAAAAAATGCTTATTTTAGCAAAACAGCAGTTTTGAGCTTTAATCTGCGTTTAACGCGTAAAAAAGCATAAAAATGACGAATTTTTATTATTCGTTTTTTTTAAATAGCTTCTATTTAAACGATTTCAACGATCTAAAATGCTTGAAAATGTTTTTATTTTAGCAAAACAGATTTTTTGAGTTTTTAATCTGCGTTTTAACGCGTAAAAAGAAAAAAAACGACGAAATTTTTATTATTCGTTTTATTAATATTGCTTCTATTTGAACGATTTCAACGATCTAAAAGCTTGAAAATTTTTTATTTTAGAAAAACAGCACGTTTTGAGTTTTAATCTGCTTTTTAGCAAAAAAAGCATAAAACGACAAAATTTTATTATTCGTTTTTATTAATATTGCGTCTATTTGAACGATTTCAACGATCAAAAATGCTTAAAAATGCTTTTTTTAGAAAACAGCCGTTTTGAGCTTTATTCGCGTTATAACGCTAAAAACACATAAAACGACAAAATTTTTTTATTATTCGTTTTTTTTTTTTATTGCGCTATTTGAACGATTTCAACGATCTAAAATGCTTGAAAATGCTTATTTTAGCAAAACAGCACGTTTTGAGTTTAATCTGCGTTTTAACGCGTAAAACATAAAAAATGACAAATTTTTTTATTATTCTTTTTTTATTAATATTGCTTCTTTTTAAAAACATTTTAACGATCAAAAAATGTTTTGAAAATGCTTTATTTTGAAAACAGCACGTTTTGAGTTTAACGTTTTAACGGCGAAAAACAGCAAAAAAAACGACAAATTTTTTTATTATTCGTTTTTTTTAAAATTTTTCTATTTGAACGATTTCAACGATTAAAATGCTTGAAAATGCTTATTTTAAAAAAACAGCACGCTTTGAACCTTTATTCTGCGTTTTGGCGAAAAACAGCATAAAAACGACGAAATTTTTATTATTGTTTTTATTAATATTGCGTCTATTTGAAGGGATTTCAACGATCAAAAAAATGCTTGAAAATGCTTATTTTAGCAAAACAGCACGTTTTGAGTTTAACGCGTTTTAAGGGAAAAAAGCAAAAAAAATGACAAATTTTTTTATTATTCGTTTTTATTAATATTGCTTTTTATTTAAACGATTTCAACGATCTAAAAATTTTTGAAAATGTTTATTTTAGCAAAACAGCACGTTTTATTTTTAATCTGCGTTTTAACGCGTAAAACAGCAAAAAAAAACGACGAAATTTTTATTATTCGTTTTTATTAAGTTTATTTGAACGATTTCAACGATCTAAAATGTTTGAAAATGCTTATTTTAGCAAAACAGCACGTTTTTGAGTTTAATCTGTTTTTTACGCGTAAAACAGCAAAAACGACAAAATTTTTTTATTCTTTTTATTAATATTGCGTCTTTTTGGATTTCAACGATCAAAAAATGCTTGAAAATGCTTATTTTAGCAAAACAGCACTTTTTGGGCTTTACCCCCGCTTTTTTAACGGAAAACAGCATAAAAACGAGAAATTTTTATTATTCGTTTTTAAATTGCTTCTATTTAAACGATTTCAACGATCTAAAATGCTTGAAAATGCTTATTTTAGCAAAACAGCACGTTTTGAGCTTTAATCTGCGTTTTAACGCGTAAAACAGCATAAAAATGACGAATTTTTATAATTCGTTTTTATTAATATTGCTTCTATTTAAACGATTTCAACAATCTAAAATGCTTGAAAATGCTTATTTTAGCAAAACAGCACGTTTTGAGCTTTAATCTGCGTTTTAACGCGTAAAACAGCATAAAACGACGAATTTTTATTATTCGTTTTTATTAATATTGCGTCTATTTGAACGATTTCAACGATCTAAAATGCTTGAAAATGCTTATTTTAGCAAAACAGCACGTTTTGAGCTTTTATTCTGCGTTTTAACGCGTAAAACGGCTTAAAATGACGAATTTTTATTAATCGTTTTTATTTTATTGCGTCTATTTGAACGATTTCAACGATCTAAAATACTTGAAAATGCTTATTTAACAAAACAGCACGTTTGAGTTTTAATCTGCGTTTTAACGCGTAAAACAGCATAAAAACGACGAATTTTTTATTATTCGTTTTTATTAATATTGCGTCTATTTGAACGATTTCAACGATCTAAAATGCTTGAAAATGCTTATTTTAGCAAAACAGCACGTTTTGAGCTTTAATCTGCGTTTTAACGCGTAAAACAGCTTAAAATGACGAATTTTTATTATTCGTTTTTATTAATATTGCGTCTATTTGAACGATTTCAACGATCTAAAATGCTTGAAAATTATTTTAGCAAAACAGCACGTTTTGAGTTTAATCTGCGTTTTAACGCGTAAAACAGCAAAAAAACGACGAATTTTTTATTATTCTTTTTTATTAAATTGCGTCTATTTGAACGACAACGATCTAAAATGCTTGAAAATGCTTATTTTAGCAAAACAGCACGTTTTGAGTTTATTCTGCGTTTTAACGCGTAAAACAGCATAAAAACGAGAAATTTTTATTATTCGTTTTTTTTTTTATTGCGTCTTTTGAACGATTTCAACGATCTAAAAAAAATTTTTTAAAAATGCTTATTTAAAAAAAACAGCACGTTTTGAGTTTTTAATCTGCTTTTTAACGCTTAAAAAGCAAAAAAACGACAAATTTTTTTATTTTTCGTTTTTATTAATATTCTTCTATTTGAACGATTTCAACGATCTAAAATGCAAAAATTTTTTATTTTAGCAAAACGGGACGTTTTGAGCTTTAACTGTTTTTTAACGCGAAAAAACAGCAAAAAAACGACAAAATTTTTTATTTTCGTTTTTATTAATATTGCGTCTATTTGAACGATTTCAACGTTTAAAAAATGCTTGAAAATGATTTTTTTAGAAAAACAGCACGTTTTGAGCAACTGCGTTTCAACGCGTAAAACAGCATAAAAGCGACAAATTTTTTTTTTTCTTTTTTAATATTGCTTCTTTTTTGAACGATTTCAACGATCAAAAATGCCTGAAAATGCTTATTTTAGCAAAACAGCAGTTTTGGTTTAACGCGTTTTAACGCGAAAAACAGCTTAAAAAACAAATTTTTTTATTATTCTTTTTTTATTAATATTCCATTTAAAAAAACCAACGATCTAAAATGCTTGAAAATGTTATTTAAGCAAAACGGTTTTGAGCTTTAATCTGCGTTTTAACGCGTAAAAAAAAGATAAAAAACGAATTTTTATTATTCGTTTTATTAATTTTTTTCTATTTGAACGATTTAACGTTCTAAAATGCTTGAAAATGCTTATTTTAGCAAAACAGCATGTTTTGACCTTTATTCTGCGTTTTAACGCGTCGCAAAAAAACGCGAAATTTTTATTATTCTTTTTTATTAATATTGCGTCTATTTGAACGATTTCAACGATTAAAATGTTTGAAAATGCTTATTTTAGCAGAACAGCACTTTTTGGTTTAATCTGCGTTTTAAGGGTAAACGCTAAAAAAACAATTTTTTTATTCTTTTTTATTAATATTGCTTCTATTTAAACGATTTCAACGATCAAAATGCTTAAAAATGTTATTTTAGCAAAACAGCACGTTTTAGTTTAATCTGCTTTTAACGCGTAAACAGCATAAAACGACGAAATTTTTTTTATTTTCGTTTTTATTAATATTGCTTCTATTTGAACGATTTCAACGATCTTGTTGAAAATGCTTATTTTAGCAAAACAGCACGTTTTGAGTTTAATCGGGTTTTTAGCGTAAAACAGCAAAAAAAACGACAAAATTTTTATTATTCGTTTTTATTAATATTGCGTCTATTTGAACGATTTCAAGATTAAAGATTGAAAATGTTTATTTTAGCAAAACAGCACTTTTTGAGTTTTATTCTGCGTTTTAACGCGAAAAAACAGCAAAAAAAACGACGAATTTTTATTATTTTTTTTTATTTTTTGCGTCTATTTGAACGAGTTCAACGATCTAAATGCTTGAAAATGCTTATTTTAGCAAAACAGCACTTTTTGAGTTTAATCGCGTTTTCGCGTAAAACAGCAAAAAAATGACAAATTTTTTTATTTTTCGTTTTTATTATTTATTGATTCTATTTAAACGATTTTAACGATCTAAAATGCTTGGTTATTTTAGCAAAACAGCACGTTTTGAGTTTTAATCTGCGTTTTAACGCGTAAAACAGCATAAAACGACAAATTTTTTATCATTCGTTTTTTTTAAATATTGTTTCTATTTAAACGATTTCAACGATCTAAAATGCTTGAAAATGCTTATTTTAGCAAAAACAGTTAATGTTTTGAGCTTTTAATCTGCGTTTTAACGCGTAAAAACAGCACAAAAACGACGAATTTTATTATTCGTTTGCTTAATATTACTTTGCCTAACGATTTCAACGATCTAAAATGCTTGAAAAATGCTTTTATTTTAAAGCAAAACAGTTAATGTTTTGAGCTTTATTCTGCGTTTTAACGCGTAAAAACAGCATAAAAAAACGACGAAATTTTTATTATTCGTAGTTTTTGCCAATATGCCTATTTGAACGATTTCAACGATCTAAAATGCTTTGAAAATGCTTATTTTAGCAAAAACAGCACGTTTTGAGCTTAAATCTGCGTTTCAACGCGTAAACAGCATAAAACGACGAATTTTTATTATTCCGTTTTATTAATAATATTGCGTCTATTTGAACGATTTCAAACGATCTAAAACGCTTGAAAATGCTTATTTTAGCAAACAGCACGTTTTGAGCTTTTAATCTGCGTCAACGCGTTAAACATTTAAAATGACGAATTTTTATTATTCGTTTTTATTAATATTGCTTCTATTTAAACGATTTCAACGTGATTCAAAATGCTTTTGAAAATGCTTTATTTTAGCAAAACAGCATGTTTTGAGTTTAATCTGCGTTTTAACGCGTAAAACAGCTTAAAATGAGACGAATTTTTTTATTATTCGTTTTTATTAATATTGCTTCATTTGAACGATTTCAACGATCAAACGCTTGAAAATGCTTAGCTTTTAGCAAAATGTTTTGAGTTTTTAATCGCGCTTCAAACGCGTAAAACAGCATAAAACGACGTAATTCCTTTTTATTATTCGTTTTATTAATATTGCGTCTATTTGAACGATTTCAACGATCTAAAATGCTTGAAAATGCTTTATTTTAGCAAAACAGCACGTTTTGAGCTTTAACGCGTTTTCAACGCGTAAAAAACAGCTGTTCGTTTAAATTTTTTGGCTATTCGTACAATATTGCTTCTATTTAAACGTGATTTCCCAACTAATCTAAAAATGCTTGAAAAATGCTTATTTTCAGCAAATCGTGCTAAATGTTTTACTTTAATCTGCGTTTTAACGTGTAAACAGCATAAAACGACGAATTTTTTTGCTATTCGTTTTTATTAATATTGTTTCTATTTGAACGATTTCCTAACGATCTAAAATGCTTGAAATGCTTATTTTATGTCAACGCGTAAAACAAGCAGCAAAAACACGAAATTTTTATTATTCGTTTTATTAATATTGCGTCTATTTGAACGATTTCAATGATCTAAAATGCTTGAAATGCTTATTTTAGCAAAACAGCACGTTTTGAGCTTTATTCTGCGTTTTAACGCGTAAAACAGCATAAAACAACGAAATTTTTATTACTCCGTTTTTATTAATATTGCTTCTATTTTGAACGATTTCAACGATCTAAAAATGCTTGAAAATGCTTATTTTAGCAAAAACAGCACGTTTTGAGCTTAATTCTGCGTTTTAACGCGTAAAACAGCATAAAATGGACGAATTTTTATTATTCGTTTTTATTAATATTGTTTATTTGAACGATTTCATCGATCTAAAATGCTTGGAAAATGTTTTATTTTAGCAAAAAACAGCAATGTTTTGAGCTTTAATCTGCGTTTTAACGCGTAAAACAGCATAAAAATGACGAATTTTTTATTATTCGTTTTTTATTAATATTGCTTCTATTTAAACCGATTCCCAACGATCTAAAAATGCTGAAAAATGCTGGCTTTCGCCGTTACGCTCTTATTTTGCACCCGCTTTTGTCTCGCAAACAGCATAAAAACGACGACATTTTTATTATTCGTTTTATTACTATTGTTTCTATTTTGAACGATTTCAACGATCTAAAATGCTTGAAAAATGCTTATTTGCCAAACAGCACGTTTCTTTGTTTTCTTGAATCTGCGTTTTTACGCGTAAAATGTTACTAAAACGACGAATTTTTATTATTCGTTTTTATTAATATTGCGTCTATTTGAACGATTAACGATCTAAAAATGCTTGAAAAACAAGCAGTTTCAGCAAAAACAGCACGTTTTGTTTAATCTGTGTGTTTGAACGCGTAAAGTCAGCCAAAAATTTCGACGAATTTTTTATTATTCGTTTTTATTACGATAGTTTGTTTAAACGATTTCAACGATCTAAATGTTTGAAAATGCTTTATTTTAGCAACCGTTAACAAGTTTTGAGTTTTTCGACCAGTTGAACGCAACAGTACAAAAACACAATTTTTATTATTCGTTTTATTAATATTGTTTCTATTTCGAACGATTTCCCAACGGGATCTAAAAATGCTTGAAAATGCTTATTTTAGCAAAAACAGCACGTTTTGAAGTTTTATTCGCGTTTTAACGCGTAAAACAGCACAAACGACGGTAAATTTTTATTATTCGTTTTTATTAATATTGCGTCTATTTGAACGATTCTACTGATCTTAAATGCTTGAAAATGCTTATTCTTTAGCAAACAGCACGTTTGAGTTTTATTCTGCGTTTTAACGCGTAAAACAGCATAAAACAACGAAATTTTTATTATTCGTTTTTATTAATATTGCTTCTATTTGAACGATTTCAACGATCTAAAATGCTTGAAAAATGCTTATTTTAGCAAAAACAGCACGTTTTGAGTTTAATTCTGCGTTTTAACGCGTAAAACAGCATAAAAATGACGAATTTTTTTATTATTCGTTTTTATTAATATTGCTTCTATTTGAACGATTTCATCGATCTAAAATGCTTGAAAATGCTTATTTTAGCAAAAAACAGCACGTTTTGAGTTTAATCGCGTTTTAACGCGTAAAACAGCATGTAAAAATGACGAATTTTTATTATTCGTTTTATTAATATTGCTTCTATTTAAACGATTTCAACGATCTAAAATGCTTGAAAATAAAAGCTTATTTCGCAAAAACAGCACCGAGCTTTAATCTGCGTTTCTAACGGGTGAAACAGCATAAAAAACGACGACATTTTTATTATTCGGTTTTTATTAATATTGCTTCTATTTGAACGATTTCAACGATCTAAAATGCTTTGAAAAATGCTTATTAAGCAAAACAGCACGTTTTTGTTTTAATCTGCGTTTTACGCGTAAAACAGCATAAAAAACGACAAAATTTTTATTATTCGTTTTTATTAATATTGCGTCTATTTGAACGTGATTTCAACGATCTAAAATGCTTGAAAATGCTTATTTTAGCAAAACAGCACGTTTTGAGCTTTATTCTGCGTTTTAACGCGTAAAACAGCATAAAAACGGACGAAATTTTTATTATTCGTTTTATTTTTATTGCGTCTATTTGAACGATTTCAACGATCTAAAATGCTTGAAAATGCTTATATTTTAGCAAAACAGCACGTTTTTAGCTTTAATCTGCGTTTTAACGCGGCAAACAGCACATAAAAAACGACGAATTTCTATTATTCGTTTTTATTGTTATTGCGCTTATTTGAACGATTTCAACGGATTCAAAATGCTTGAAAAAAAAAAAATGCTTATTTGTGCTAAAACAGCACGTTTTGAGCTTTATTCTGCGTTTTAACGCGTAAAACAGCTTAAAACGACGAATTTTTATTATTCGCCTTTTACAATATTAATAAAACGATTTCAACGATTCAAAATGCTTGAAAATGCTTATTTTAGCAAACAGCACGTTTTGAGTTTAATCTGTGCTTAAACGCAAAACAGCATAAAACGACGAATTTTTATCATTCGTTTTTATTAATATTGTTTCTATTTGAACGATTTCAACGATCTAAAAAATGCTTGAAAAATGCTTATTTTAGCAAAAACAGTAATGTTTGAGGCTTTATTCTCGTTTAAAGTAAAACAGCATAAAACGTGACGAAATTTTTATTATTCGCCTTTTATTTAATATTGCGCCCATTGAACGATTCTAAACGATCTAAAATGCTTGAAAATGCTTATTTTAGCAAAACAGCACGTTTTGAGCTTTTAATCTGCGTTTTAACGCGTAAAACAGCATAAAAACACAACTTTATTATTCGTTTTATTAATATTGCGTCTATTTGGTGATTTCAACGATCGCAAAATGCTTGAAAAATGCTACGGCTCTTAGCAAACAGCACGTTTTGAGCTTTAATCTGCGTTTTAACGCGTTAAACAGCTTAAAATGACGAATTTTTATTATTCGTTTTTATTAATATTGCTTCTATTTAAACGATTTCAACGGATCTAAAATGCTTGAAAATGCTTATTTTAGCAAAAACAGCATGTTTGAGCTTTAATCTGCGTTTTAACGCGTAAAACAGCTTTAAAAATGACGAATTTTTTTATTGTTCCGTTTTTATTAATATTGCTTCTATTTGAACGATTTCAACGATCTAAAACGCCGAAAATGCTTATCTTTTAAAGCGCGCATCGTTCTTGAGCTTTTAATCTGCGTTTTAACGCGTAAAACAGCATAAAAACGACGAATTTTTATTATTCGTTTTATTAATATTGCGTCTATTTGAACGATTTCAACGTGACTAAAATGCTTGAAAATGCTTTATTTTAGCAAACAGCACGTTTTTGAGTTTAATCTGCGTTTTAACGCGTAAAACAGCTTAAAAATGACGAATTTTTTATTATTCGTTTTTATTAATATTGTTCTCGTATTTAAAACGATTTCGAAACGATCTAAAATGCTTGAAAATGCTTTATTTTAGCAAATCAGCACGTTTTGAGCGCTTTTAATCTGCGTTTTAACGCGTAAAACAGCATAAAACGACGAATTTTTATTATTCGTTTTTATTAATATTGCTTCTATTTGAACGATTTCCAACGATCTAAATGCTTGAAAATGCTTTTATTTCGCTAAAAATGTTAATGTTTTGGAGCTTTATTCTGCGTTTTAACGCGTAAAATGAGCATAAAAAACGACGCAAATTTTTGCACATTCGTTTTTATTAATATTGCGTCTATTTGAACGATTTCATCGATCTAAAATGCTTGAAAATGCTTATTTTAGCAAACAGCACGTTTTGAGCTTTAATCTGCGTTTTAACGCGTAAAACAGCATAAAAAATGACGAATTTTATTATTCGTTTTTATTAATATTGCTTCTATTTAAAAACGATTTCAACGATCTAAAATGCTTCTGGAAAATGCTTATTTTAGCAAAACAGCACGTTTTCAGCTTTAATCTGCGTTTTAACGCGTAAAACAGCATAAAAACGACGAAATCTTTTATTATTCGTTTTTATTAATATTGCTTTTATTTGAACGATTTCAACGATCTAAAATGCTTGAAAATGCTTTTATTTTAGCAAAACAGCACGTTTTGAGCTTTTAATCTGCGTTTTACGCGTAAAACAGCACATAAAAAACGACAAATTTTTATTATTCGTTTTTATTAATATTGCGTCTATTTTGAAACGTGATTTCAACGATCTAAAAATGCTTGAAAAATGCTTATTTTAGCAAAACAGCACGTTTTGAGCTTTAATCTGCGTTTTAACGCGTGTAAAATAAAGCATAAAAACGACGAATTTTTATTATTCGTTTTTATTAATATTGTTTCTAATAAACGATTTCAACGATCTAAAATGCTTGAAAAATGCTTATTTTAGCAAAACAGCTAATGTTTTGAGCTTTAATCTGCGTTTTAACGCGTAAAACAGCATAAAAACGACGAATTTTTATTATTCGTTTTTATTACTATTGTTTCTATTTGAACGATTTCAACGGATCTAAAATGCTTGGAAAATGCTTTTATTTTAGCAAAAAACAGCACGTTTTGAGCTTAATCTGCGTTTTAACGCGTAAACAGCATAAAAAAAAGACGAAATTTTTATTATTCGTTTTTATTAATATTGCGTCTATTTGAACGATTTCAACGATCTAAAATGCTTGAAAATGCTTATTTTAGCAAAACAGCACGTTTTGAGCTTTAATCTGCGTTTTAACGCGTAAAACAGCATAAAATGACGAATTTTTATTATTCGTTTTTATTAATATTGCTTCTATTTAAACGTGATTTCAACGATCTAAAATGCTTGAAAATGCTTATTTTAGCAAAAACAGCACGTTTTGAGCTTTAATCTGCGTTTTAACGCGCGGAAACAGCATGTAAAACGGACGAAATTTTTATTTTTCGTTTTTTATTAATATTGTTTATTTGAACGATTTCAACGATCTAAAATGCTTGAAAATGCTTATTTTAGCAAACAGCACGTTTTTGAGTTATAATCTGCGTTTTACGCGTAAAACAGCATAAAAACGACAAAATTTTATTATTCGTTTTTATTAATATTGCGTCTATTTGAACGATTTCACCGATCAAAATGCCGAAAATGTTATTTTAGCAAACAGCACGTTTTGAGCGCTTTAATCTGCGTTTTTGTAACGCGTAAAACAGTTATAAAAAACGACGAATTTTTATTATTCGTTTTTATTACTATTGTTTATTTAAACGATCAAATGATCTAAAAATGCTTGAAAAATGTTTATTTTAGCAAAACAGCACGTTTTGAGCTTTAATCTGCGTTTTAACGTAAAACAGCATAAAAACGACGAATTTTTATTATTCGTTTTATTAATATTGCTTCTATTTGAACGATTTCAACGGATCTAAAAATGCTTGAAAAATGCTTATTTTAGCAAAACAGCACGTTTTGAGTTTTATTCGCCTGCGTTTTAACGCGTAAAACAGCATAAAAAACGACAAAATTTTATTATCTGTTTTTGGTTAATATTGCGTCTATTTGAACGATTTCAACGATCTAAAATGCTTGAAAATAAGCTTATTTTAGCAAAACAGCACGTTTTGAGTTTTAATCTGCGCTTTAACGCGTAAAACAGCTTAAAATATTGAATTTTATTATTCGTTTTATTAATATTGCTCTATTTGAACGATTTCAACGATCTAAAATTTGAAAAATGCTTTATTTTAGCAAAAATGTTAACGTTTTGAGTTTTAATCTGCGTTTTAACGCGTAAACAGCATAAAACGACGAATTTTTGTTATTCGTTTTTATTAATATTGCGTCTATTTGAACGATTTCAACGATCTAAAATGCTTGAAAATGCTTATTTTGTGCTAAAAACAGCACGTTTTGAGCTTTAATCTGCGTTTTAACAGCGTAAACAGCTTAAAGTTTGACGAATTTTTATTATTCGTTTTATTAATATTGCTCGCATTTAAACGTGATTTTCAACGATCTAAAATGCTTGAAAATGCTTATTTTAGCAAAACAGCACGTTTTCAGCTTTATTCTCTGCGTTTAACGCGTAAAACAGCATAAAACGACAAAATTTTTATTATTCGTTTTAATTAATATTGCGTCTATTTGAACGATTTCAACGATCTAAAATGCTTGAAAATGCTTATTTTAGCAAAACAGTAATGTTTTGAGCTTTAATCTGCGTTTTAACGCGCGTAAAACAGCATAAAAATGACGAATTTTTTATTATTCGCTGTTTTTATTAATATTGCTTCTCTATTTAAACGATTTCAACGATCTAAAATGCTTGAAAATGTTTTTAGCAAGCAGCACGTTTTGAAATAATCTGCGTTTTACGCGTAAAACAGCATGAAAACGACGAAATTTTTATTATTCGTTTTTATTAATATTGCTTCTATTTGAACGATTTCAACGATCTAAAATGCTTGAAAATGTTATTTTAGCAAAACAGCACGTTTTGAGTTTTTAATCTGCGTTTTACGCGTAAAAACAGCATAAAAATTACAAAATTTTATTATTTGTTTTTATTAATATTGCGTCTATTTGAACGATTTCAACGATCTAAAAATGCTTGAAAATGCTTTATTTTAGCAAAACAGCACGTTTGAGCCGTATTCTGCGCTTTAACGCGTAAAACAGCATAAAAACGGCTAGAAATTTTTATTATTCGTTTTTATTAATATTGCGTCTATTTGAACGATTTAACGATCTAAAAATGCTTGAAAATGCTTATTTTAGCAAAACAGCACGTTTTGAGCTTTAATCTGCGTTTTAACGCGTAAACACCATAAAAATGACGAATTTTTATTATTCGTTTTTATTACTATTGCTTCTATTTAAAACGATTTCAACGGATCTAAAATGCTTGAAAATGCTTATTTTAAAGCAAAACAGCACGTTTGAGTTTTAATCTGCGTTTTACGCGTAAAACAAGCATAAAACGACGAAATTTTTTATTATTCGTTTTTATTAATATTGCTTCTATTTGAACGATTTCAACGATCTAAAAATGCTTGAAAATGCTTATTTTAGCAAAACAGCACGTTTTGAGCTTTTAATCTGCGTTTTACGCGTAAAACATCATAAAAACGACAAAATTTTTATTATTCGTTTTTATTAATATTATGGCCCATTTGAAACGATTTCAACGATCTAAAAATGCTTGGAAAATGCTTATTTTAAAGCAAAAACAGCACGTTTTGAGCTTTATTCTGCGTTTTAACGCAAAACAGCATAAAAATGACGAAATTTATTATTCGTTTTATTTTTATTGCGTCTATTTGAGCGGGATTTCAACGATCTAAAAATGCTTGAAAATGCTTATTTTAGCAAACAGCACGTTTTGAGCTTTAATCTGCGTTTTAACGCGTAAAACAACAGCATAAAAACGACGAATTTTTATTATTCGTTTTTATTAAAATTGCGTCTATTTGAACGATTTCAACGATCTAAAATGCTTGAAAATGCTGATTTTAACAAAAACAGCACGTTTGAGCTTAATCTGCGTTTTAACGCGTAAAACAGCTTAAAAATGACGAATTTTTATTATTCGTTCTTATTAATATTGCTTCTATTTAAACGTGATTTCAACGATCTAAAAATGCTTGAAAATGCTTATTTTAGCAAACAGCACGTTTGAGCTTTAATCTGCGTTTTAACGCGTAAAAAACAGCATAAAACGACGAATTTTTTATTATTCGTTTTTATTACTATTGCTTCTATTTGAACGATTTCAACGATCTAAGTCGCTTGAAAATGCTTTGCCGGAAGGAAAATGAGCATCGTTTTGAGCTTTTTTCTGCGTTTTAACGCGTAAAACAGCATAAAACGACGAAATTTTTATTATTCGTTTTTATTAATATTGTTTCTATTTGAACGATTTCAACGATCTGTGCTTGTTATTTTAGCAAAAAACAGCACGTTTTGAGCTTTTAATCTGCGTTTCTTTAACGCAAAACAGCATAAAACGACGATTTTTTTATTATTCGTTTTATTAATATTGCTTCTATTTGAACGATTTCAACATATCTAAAAAATGCTTGAAAATGCTTATTTTAGCAAAAGTTTTGAGCTTTTTCTGCGTTTTAACGCAAAATGTTAATAAAAACGACGAAATTCTTTATTATTATCTGTTTTTATTAATATTGTTTCTATTTAAACGATTTCAACGATCTAAAATGCTTGAAAATGTTTATTTTAGCAAAACAACGTTTTGAGTTTTAATCTGCGTTTTAACGCGAACAGCATAAAAACGACGAATTTGTTATTCGTTTTATTAATATTGCATCTATTTGAACGATTTCAACGATCTAAAAATGCTTGAAAATGCTTATTTTAAAAACAGCACGTTTTGAGCTTTATTCTGCGTTTTAACGCGTAAAACAGCATAAAACGACGAAATTTTATTATTCGTTTTTTATTAATATTGCGTCTATTTGAACGATTTCAACGATCTAAAATGCTTGAAAATGCTTTTTTTTTTAAAAAAGGTTTTATTTAATCTGCGTTTTAACGCGTAAAAGTTTAAAAAATGACAAATTTTTTTATTATTCGTTTTTTTTAATATTGCTTTATTTAAACGATTTCAACGATCAAAAATGTTTTGAAAATGCTTATTTTAGCAAAACAGCACGTTTTGAGCTTTATTCTGCTTTTTAACGCGAAAAAACAGCATAAAAGAGAAATTTTTATTATTCGTTTTTAAATATTGCGTCTATTTGAACGATTTCAACGATCTAAAATGCTTGAAAATCATTTTGAAAAAACAAGTTTTTTAAACGTTTAAGCGAAAAAACAGCAAAAAAATGACAAATTTTTTTATTACGTTTTTTTTAAATTTGTTCTATTTAAACGATTTCAACGATCTAAAAATGCTTGAAAATGCTTTTTTTAAAAGAAAAAACAGCCTTTTATTTTAATTGGTTTTTAGGAAAACAGCAAAAAAAACGACAAAATTTTTTAATTGTTTTTTTTAAATATTGCTTCTTTTTTGAACGATTTCAACGATTAAAAGCTGAAAATGTTATTTTAGCAAAACAGCACGTTTTGAGTTTAATCTGCGTTTTACGCGTAAAACAGCATAAAAACGACAAATTTTTTTATTTTTTTTTTTTAAATATTGCGTCTATTTGAACGATTTCAACGATCAAAAAATGCTTGAAAATGCTTATTTTAGCAAAACAGCACGTTTTGAGTTTTAATCTGCGTTTTAACGCGTAAAACAGTTTAAAAAAATGACAAATTTTTTATTATTCGTTTTTATTAATATTGTTTCTTTTTAAAAACGATTTCAACGATCTAAAATGCTTGAAAATGCTTTTTTTTAAAGAAAACAGCACTTTTTGAGTTTTAATCTACTTTTCCGGAAAAAACAGCAAAAAAACGACGAATTTTTTATTATTTCGTTTTTCATTAATATTGCTTCTATTTGAACGTTTTCCCAACGATCAAAAAATGCTTAAAAAATGCTTTTTTTGAAAACAATTTTTTCGTTTTTTTTATTCTGCGTTTTAACGCGTAAAACAGCTTTTCCGACAAAATTTTTTATTATTCTTTTTTATTAATAGCGTCTATTTGAACGATTTCAACGATCAAAAATCCCAAAAAATCCCTTATTTTAGAAAAAACAGCACGTTTGAGTTTTAACCCGTTTTAACGCAAAAAAGCAAAAAATGACAAATTTTTTTTAATTCGTTTTTTAATTATTGTTTCCCTTTTAAAAACGATTTCAACGATCAAAAAATGTTTGAAAATGCTTATTTTAGCAAAAAAAAGCACTTTTTTGAGCTTTAATCTGCTTTTTAAAGCGAAAAAACGGGCAAAAAAAACGACAAATTTTTTTATTATTGTTTTTTTAAATATTGCGTCTTTTTTGAAGGGTTTTTCCCCAACGATCTAAAAATGTTTGAAAATGTTTTTATTTTTAGCAAAACAGCACGTTTTGAGCTTTAATCTGCGTTTTAACGGGGAAAAACAGTTTAAAAAATGCCCAAAAATTTTTTTATTATTCGTTTTTATTAATATTGCTTATTTTTAAAAACGATTTCAACGATCTAAAATGCTTGAAAATGTTTATTTTAAAAAACAGCACGTTTTGAGTTTTAATCTGCGTTTTAACGCGTAAAAAAAAGCTTTTCACGAATTTTTATTTTTCGTTTTGCCAATATTTTTTCCCTATTTAAAACGATTTCAACGACCCCAAAATGCTTGAAAATGTTTTTATTTTAGCAAAACAGCACTTTTTTGAGCTTTTTTCCCTGCGTTTTAACGCGAAAACAGCATAAAAAAACCAAAATTTTTATTATTCTTTTTTATTAATATTGCGTCTATTTGAAGGGATTTCAACGATCAAAAAATGTTTTAAAAAATGCTTATTTTAGCAAAACAGCACGTTTTGAGTTTTTCCCCCGCTTTTTTTAACGCGAAAACAGCAAAAAAAACAAATTTTTTATTATTCGTTTTTATTAAATATTGCTTCGGGATTTTTATTTCAAGGGATCAAAAAAATGTTTAAAAAATCCCATTTTAGAAAAAACAGCACGTTTTGAGGATTAATCTGCGTTTTAACGGGGAAAAAGCATAAAACGACGAAATTTTTATTATTTCGTTTTTATTAATATTGCTTCTTTTTTGAACGATTTCAAGGGATTTTAAAATGTTTTGAAAATGCCTTTTTTTAAAAAAGCACTTTTTGAGCTTTTCCCCTGCGTTTTAACGCAAAACGGCAAAAAAAAAACGACGAATTTTTATTATTCTTTTTTTATTAATATTGTTTCCCATTTAAACGATTTCAACGATTAAAAATGCTTAAAAAATGTTTTATTTTAGCAAAACAGCACGTTTTGAGTTTTAAAATCTGCTTTTTTAACGGGGAAAACAGCAAAAAAAACGACAAAATTTTTAAATTATTCGTTTTTTATTAATATTGCTTTTTATTTGAAGGGATTTAAACCGATCTAAAATGCTTGAAAATCCCTTTTTTAAAAGCAAAAACAGCACGTTTTGAGTTTTAATCTGCGTTTTAACGCGAAAAACGGAAAAAAAAACCAACAAATTTTTTTATTATTCTTTTTTATTAATATTGTTTCTATTTGAACGATTTCAACGATCTAAAATCCCGAAAATGAAATTTTTAAAGCAAAACAGCACGTTTTGAGCTTTAATCTGCGTTTTAACGCGAAAAACAGCAAAAAAAAACGACAAAATTTTTTTATTATTCTTTTTTTATTAATAGCCTTTTTGGGAACGATTTCAACGATCTAAAATTTGAAAATGTTTTTTTAGAAAAAACAGCACGTTTTGAGTTTTTAATCAGCTTTTTAACTTTAAAACAGCAAAAAAACCCAAAAATTTTTTTATTATTCGTTTTTTAATATTGCTTCTTTTTGGGAACGATTTCAACGATCAAAAAATGCTTGAAAATGCTTTTTCCCCAAAGCAAAACAGCACGTTTTGAGTTTTTCTGCTTTTTAAACCGCGAAAAAACAGAAAAAAAACGACGAAATTTTTATTATTTCTTTTTTATTAATATTGCGTCTTTTTGGGAACGATTTCAACGATCTAAAATGCTTGAAAATGCTTATTTTAGCAAAACAGCACGTTTTGAGCTTTTAATCTGCGTTTTTAACGCGTAAACGCATAAAAACGACGAATTTTATTATTCGTTTTTTTATCAATATTGCGTCTATTTGAACGTTTCAACGATCTAAAAAGCGAAAATGCTTATTTTAGCAAAACAGACGTTTTGAGCTTTAATCAGCGTTTTAACGCGTAAAACAGCATAAAACACAGAAATTTTTATTATTCGTTTTTATTGATATTGCGTCTATTTGAACGATTTCAACGATCTAAAATTGCTTGAAAATGCTTTATTTAGCAAAACAGCACGTTTTGAGTTTTTAATCTGCGTTTTAACGCGTAAAACAGCATAAAACGACGAATTTTTTATTATTCGTTTTTATTAATATTTATTTCTATTTGAACGATTTCAACGATCTAAAATGCTTGAAAATGCTTATTTTAGCAAAACAGCAGTTTTGAGCTTTAATCTGCGTTTTAACGCGTTAAAACAAGCATAAAAAACGACGAAATTTTTATTCGTTTTTATTAATATTGCGTCTATTTGAACGATTTCAACGATCTAAAATGCTTGAAAATGCTTATTTTAGCAAAACAGCACGTTTTGAGCTTAATCAGCGTTTTAACGCGTGAAACAGCATAAAACGACAAATTTTTATTATTCGTTTTTATTAATATTGCTTCTATTTGAACGATTTCAACGATTAAAATGCTTAAAATGCTTATTCTAGCAAAACAGCACGTTTGAGTTTAATCTGCGTTTTAACGCGTAAAACAGCATAAAAACGACGAAATTTTTATTATTCGTTTTTATTAATATTGCGTCTATTTGAACGATTTCAACGATCTAAAATGCTTGAAAATGTTTATTTTAGCAAAACAGCACGTTTTGAGCTTTATTCTGCGTTTTAACGCGTAAAACAGCATAAAACGACGAAATTTTTATTATTCGTTTTTATTTTATTGCGTCTATTTGAACGATTTCAACGATCTAAAATGCTTGAAAATGCTTATTTTAGCAAAACAGCACGTTTTGAGCTTTAATCAGCGTTTTAACGCGTAAAACAGCATAAAACAATGAAATTTTATTATTCGTTTTTATTAATATTGCTCTATTTGAACGATTTCAACGATCTAAAATGCTTGAAAATGCTTATTTTAGCAAAACAGCACGTTTTGAGTTTTAATCTGCGTTTTAACGCGTAAAACGGCATAAAACGACGAATTTTTATTATTCGTTTTATTAATATTGCTTCTATTTGAACGATTTCAACGATCTAAAATGCTTGAAAATGCATATTTTAGCAAAACAGCACGTTTTGAGTTTAATCTGCGTTTTAACGCGTAAAACAGCATAAAAACGACAAATTTTTATTATTCGTTTTTATTAATATTGCGTCTATTTGAACGATTTCAACGATCTAAAATGCTTAAAATGCTTATTTTAGCAAAAACAGCACGTTTTGAGCTTTTAATCAGCGTTTTAACGCGTGAAACAGCATTAAAACGACAAATTTTTATTATTCGTTTTATTAATATTGCTTCTATTTGAACGATTTCAACGATCTAAAATGCTTAAAATGCTTATTCTTAGCAAAACAGCACGTTTTGAGCTTTTAATCTGCGTTTTAACGCGTAAAACAGCATAAAAACGACGAAATTTTTATTATTCGTTTTTATTAATATTGCGTCTATTTGAACGATTTCAACGATCTAAAATGCTTGAAAATGCTTTATTTTAGCAAAACAGCACGTTTTGAGCTTTATTCTGCGTATTAACGCGAAAACAGCATAAAACGACGAAATTTTTATTATTCGTTTTTATTTTTTATTGCGTCTATTTGAACGATTTCAACGATCTAAAATGCTTGAAAATGCTTATTTTAGCAAAACAGCACGTTTTGAGTTTTAATCTGCGTTTTAACCCGTAAAACGCTTAAAATGACGAATTTTATTATTCGTTTTTATTAATATTGCTTCTATTTAAACGATTTCAACGATCTAAAATGCTTGAAAATGCTTATTTTAGCAAAACAGCACGTTTTGAGCTTTTAATCTGCGTTTTAACGCGTAAAACAGCATAAAACGACGAATTTTTATTATTCGTTTTTTATCAATATTGCGTCTATTTGAACGATTTCAACGATCTAAAATGCTTGAAAATGCTTATTTTAGCAAAACAGCACGTTTTGAGCTTTAATCAGCGTTTTAACGCGTAAAACAGCATAAAACAATGAAATTTTATTATTCGTTTTATTAATATTGCGTCTATTTGAACGATTTCAACGATCTAAAATGCTTGAAAATGCTTATTTTAGCAAAACAGCACGTTTTGAGTTTTAATCTGCGTTTTAACGCGTAAAACAGCATAAAACGACGAATTTTTATTATTCGTTTTTTATTAATATTGCTTCTATTTGAACGATTTCAACGATCTAAAATGCTTGAAAATGCTTATTTTAGCAAAACAGCACGTTTTGAGCTTTAATCTGCGTTTTAACGCGTAAAACAACATAAAAACGATGAAATTTTTATTATTCGTTTTTATTAATATTGCGTCTATTTGAACGATTTCAACGATCTAAAATGCTTGAAAATGCTTATTTTAGCAAAACAGCACGTTTTGAGTTTTATTCTGCGTTTTAACGCGTAAAACAGCATAAAAACGACGAAATTTTTATTATTCGTTTTTATTTTATTGCGTCTATTTGAACGATTTCAACGATCTAAAATGCTTGAAAATGCTTATTTTAGCAAAACAGCACGTTCTGAGCTTTTAATCTGCGTTTTAACGCGTAAAACAGCATAAAAACGACGAAATTTTTATTATTCGTTTTTATTAATATTGCGACTATTTGAACGATTTCAACGATCTAAAATGCTTTGAAAATGCTTATTTTAGCAAAACAGCACGTTTTGAGCTTTAATCAGCGTTTTAACGCGTAAACACATAAAACAACGAAATTTTTATTATTCGTTTTTTATTAATATTGCGACTATTTGAACGATTTCAACGATCTAAAATGCTTGAAAATGCTTATTTTAGCAAAACAGCACGTTTTGAGCTTTAATCTGCGTTTTAACGCGTAAAACAGCATAAAAACGACGAAATTTTTATTATTCGTTTTTATTAATATTGCGACTATTTGAACGATTTCAACGATCTAAAAATGCTTGAAAATGCTTATTTAGCAAAACAGCACGTTTTGAGCTTTTAATCAGCGTTTTAACGCGTAAAACAGCATAAAAAACGACGAAATTTTTATTATTCGTTTTTATTAATATTGCGTCTATTTGAACGATTTCAACGATCTAAAAAATGCTTGAAAATGTTTATTTTAGCAAACAGCACGTTTTGAGCTTTATTCTGCGTTTTAACGCGTAAAACACATATAAACGACGAAAATTTTTATTATTCGTTTTTATTTTATTGCGTCTATTTGAACGATTTCAACGATCTAAAATGCTTGAAAATGCTTATTGTAGCAAAACAGCACGTTTTGAGCGTTAATCTGCGTTTTAACGCGTAAAACAGCATAAAAACGACGAAATTTTTATTATTCGTTTTTTTTTATTGCGTCTATTTGAACGATTTCAACGATCTAAAATGCTTGAAAATGCTTATTTTAGCAAAACAGCACGTTTTGAGTTTTATTCTGCGTTTTAACGCGTAAACAGCATAAAAACGACGAAATTTTATTATTCGTTTTATTTTTATTGCGTCTATTTGAACGATTTCAACGATCTAAAATGTTTAAATGCTTATTTTTAGCAAAACAGCACGTTCTGAGCTTTTAATCTGCGTTTTAACGCGTAAAACAGCATAAAACGACTTTTAAATTTTTATTATTCGTTTTTATTAATATTGCGACTATTTGAACGATTTCAACGATCTAAAATGCTTGAAAATGCTTATTTTAGCAAAACAGCACGTTTTGAGCTTTAATCAGCGTTTAACGCGTAAAACAGCATATTAACAAAAATTTTTATTATTCGTTTTTTATTATTTTGACTATTTGAACGATTTTCAACGATCTAAAATGCTTGAAAATGCTTATTTTAGCAAAACAGCACGTTTTGAGCTTTAATCTGCGTTTTAACGCGTAAAACAGCATAAAAACGACGAAATTTTTATTATTCGTTTTTTATTAATATTGCGACTATTTGAACGATTTCAACGATCTAAAATGCTTGAAAATGCTTATTTTAGCAAAACAGCACGTTTTGAGATTTAATCATCGTTTTAACGCGTAAAAGCAGCATAAAAAAACGACGAAATTTTTATTATTCGTTTTTATTAATATTGCGTCTATTTGAACGATTTCAACGATCTAAAAATGCTTGAAAATGTTTATTTTAGCAAAACAGCACGTTTTGAGCTTTTATTCTGCGTTTTAACGCGTAAAACAGCATAAAAACGACGAAATTTTTATTATTCGTTTTTATTTTTATTGCGTCTATTTGAACGATTTCAACGATCTAAAATGCTTGAAAATGCTTATTTTAGCAAAACAGCACGTTTTGAGCTTTAATCTGCGTTTTAACGCGTAAAACAGCATAAAAACGACGAAATTTTTATTATTCGTTTTTATTAATATTGCGACTATTTGAACGATTTCAACGATCTAAAATGCTTGAAAATGCTTATTTTAGCAAAACAGCACGTTTTGAGTTTTAATCTGCGTTTTAACCCGTAAAACAGCTTAAAAATGACGAATTTTTTATTATTTCGTTTTTATTAATATTGCTCTATTTAAACGATTTCAACGATCTAAAATGCTTGAAAATGCTTTATTTTAGCAAAACAGCACGTTTTGAGCTTAATCTGCGTTTTTAACGCGTAAAACAATAAAACGACGAATTTTTATTATTCGTTTTTATCAATATTGCGTCTATTTGAACGATTTCAACGATCTAAAATGCTTGAAAATGCTTATTTTAGCAAAACAGCACGTTTGAGCTTTAATCAGCGTTTTAACGCGTAAAACAGCATAAAAACAATGAAATTTTTATTATTCGTTTTTATTAATATGGTCATTTGAACGATTTAACATCTAAAATGCTAAAATGTTATTTTCAAAAACAGATTTTGGTTTTAATTTCGTTTTAACTAAAACGGCATTAAAAATTTTAATCTTGCGTTTTAATAATGCTTCTATTTAACGATTTCACGATTTAATATTCTTTAAAATGATATTTTTTAAACGCGTTTTATTTAAATGCTTTGAAGTCATCTTAAAAACAGAAATTTTTTTAATTGCGTTTTTTTAATTGCGTCACTTTAACGATTTCAAGATTTAAAATTTTTGAAAATTGTTATTTTAAAATTTCAGTTAAATTTGAAAAGTTTTAACGCATTTATTATATTAAAATTTTTATTTGTGTTTATTAATATGCTCATTTTAACGATTTCATTTTTATAAATTGCTTTATTTAGATTTCAACGATCAAAATTTAAAATGCTTTTTTTAAAACAGCGTTTTAAGCTTTAATATAACGCGAAATTTTATAACGTTTTTATTAATATTGTCTTTTTTAATATTTCTAAGATCTAAAATGCTTTCAAAATGTTTATTTTAGCAAAACAGCAGTTTTGAGTTTATCCGGTTTTAAGCGTAAAACTATAAAAACGCAGAAATTTTTATTATTTTTTTTTTATTGCGTCTATTTGAACGATTTCAACGATCTAAAATGCTTGAAAATCTTATTTTAGCAAAACACTTTGAGTTTTAATCTGCGTTTTAACCCGTAAAACAGCTTTAAAATGACGAATTTTTATTATTCGTTTTTTATTAATTTGTTTCTATTTAACGTTTAACGATAAAATGCTTGAAAATGCTTATTTTAGAAAACAGCATTTTGAGTTTTAATCTGCGTTAACGCTAAAACAGCTTAAACGAATTTTTTATTTTTTTTTTATCAATATTGCATCTTATTTTGAACATTTCAACGATTTAAAGTTGAAATAAGTTTTATTAGCAAAACAGCACGTTTTATAGCTTTAATCAGCTTTTAACGCGTAAAACAAAAAAAAAATTTTTATTTTTTTTTTAATATTGCGTCTTTTGAACGATTTCAACGATCTAAATGCTTGAAAATGCTTATTTTAGCAAAACAGCACGTTTTGAGCTTTAATCAGCGTTTTAACGCGTAAAACAGCATAAAAACGACGAAATTTTTATTATTCGTTTTTATTAATATTGCGACTATTTGAACGATTTCAACGATCTAAAATGCTTGAAAATGCTTATTTTTAGCAAAACAGCACGTTTTGAGCTTTAATCTGCGTTTTAACGCGTAAAACAGCATAAAACGACGAAATTTTTTATTATTCGTTTTTATTAATATTGCTTCTATTTGAACGATTTCAACGATCTAAAATGCTTGAAAATGCTTATTTTAGCAAAACAGCACGTTTGAGCTTTAATCTGCGTTTTAACGCGTAAAACAGCATAAAACGACGAATTTTTATTATTCGTTTTTATTAATATTGCGTCATTTGAACGATTTCAACGATCTAAAATGCTTGAAAATGCTTATTTTAGCAAAACAGCACGTTTTGAGCTTTAATCGCGTTTTAACGCGTAAAACAGCATAAAACGACGAATTTTTTATTATTCGTTTTATTAATATTGCGTCTATTTGAACGATTTCAACGATCAAAATGCTTGAAAATGCTTATTTTAGCAAAACAGCACGTTTGAGCTTTAATCTGCGTTTTAACGCGTAAACAGCATAAAACGACGAATTTTTATTATTCGTTTTTTATAATATTGCTTCCATTTGAACGATTTCAACGATTAAAAATGCTTGAAAATGCTTATTTTAGCAAAACAGCACGTTTTGAGCTTTAATCTGCGTTTTAACGCGTAAAACAGCATAAAACGACGAATTTTATTATTCGTTTTTATTAATATTGCGTCTATTTGAACGATTTCAACGATCTAAAATGCTTGAAAATGCTTATTTTAGCAAAACAGCACGTTTTGAGCTTTTAATCTGCGTTTTAACGCGTAAAACAGCATAAAACGACGAATTTTTATTATTCGTTTTTATTAATATTGCTTCTATTTAAACGATTTCAACGATCTAAAATGCTTGAAAATGCTTATTTTAGCAAAACAGCACGTTTGAGCTTTAATCTGCGTTTTAACGCGTAAAACAGCATAAAACGACGAATTTTTATTATTCGTTTTTATTAATATTGCTTCTATTTGAACGATTTCAACGATCTAAAATGCTTGAAAATGCTTATTTTAGCAAAACAGCACGTTTTGAGCTTTAATCTGCGTTTTAACGCGTAAAACAGCATAAAACGACGAAATTTTTATTATTCGTTTTTATTAATATTGCTTCTATTTAAACGATTTCAACGATCTAAAATGCTTGAAAATGCTTATTTTAGCAAAACAGCACGTTTTGAGCTTTATCTGCGTTTTAACGCGTAAAACAGCAAAAAAACGACGAAATTTTTATTATTCGTTTTTATTAATATTGCTTCTATTTGAACGATTTCAACGATCTAAAATGCTTGAAAATGCTTATTTTAGCAAAACAGCACGTTTTGAGCTTTAATCTGCGTTTTAACGCGTAAAACAGCATAAAACGACGAATTTTTTATTATTCGTTTTTATTAATATTGCGTCTATTTGAACGATTTCAACGATCTAAAATGCTTGAAAATGCTTATTTTAGCAAAACAGCACGTTTTGAGCTTTAATCAGCGTTTTAACGCGTAAAACAGCATAAAACGACGAAATTTTTATTATTCGTTTTTTATTAATATTGCGTCTATTTGAACGATTTCAACGATCTAAAATGCTTGAAAATGCTTATTTTAGCAAAACAGCACGTTTTGAGCTTTAATCTGCGTTTTAACGCGTAAAACAGCATAAAACGACGAAATTTTTATTATTCGTTTTTATTAATATTGCTTCTATTTGAACGATTTCAACGATCTAAAATGCTTGAAAATGCTTATTTTAGCAAAACAGCACGTTTTGAGCTTTAATCTGCGTTTTAACGCGTAAAACAGCATAAAACGACGAAATTTTTATTATTCGTTTTTATTAATTTATTGCTCTATTTGAACGATTTCAACGATCTAAAATGCTTGAAAATGCTTATTTAGCAAAACAGCACGTTTTGAGCTTTAATCTGCGTTTTAACGCGTAAAACAGCATAAAACGACGAATTTTTATTATTCGTTTTTATTAATATTGCGTCTATTTGAACGATTTCAACGATCAAAATGCTTGAAAATGCTTATTTTAGCAAAACAGCACGTTTTGAGCTTTAATCAGCGTTTAAACGCGTAAAACACATAAAACGCGAATTTTTATTATTCGTTATTTATTAATATTTAGCTTCTATTTGAACGTTTCAACGATCTAAATGCTTGAAAATGCTTATTTAGCAAAACAGCACGTTTTGAGCTTTAATCTCGTTTTAACGCGTAAACAGCTTATAAAACGACGAAATTTTATTATTCGTTTTTATTTTTGTAGCTCTATTTGAAGATTTCGAACGATCTAAATGCTTGAAAATGCTTATTTTAGCAAAACAGCACGTTTTGAGCTTTTAATCTGCGTTTTAACGCGTAAAACAGCATAAAACGACAGAAATTTTTATTATTCGTTCTTTATTAATATTGCTTCTATTTGAACGATTTCAACGATCTCTTGAAAATGCTTATTTTAGCAAAACAGCACGTTTTGAGCTTTTAATCTGCGTTTTAACGCGTAAACAGCATAAAATCGACGAAATTTTTTATTATTCGTTTTTATTAATATTGCTTCTATTTGAACGATTTCAACGATCTAAAATGCTTGAAAATGCTTATTTTAGCAAAACAGCACGTTTGAGCTTTAATCTGCGTTTAACGCGTAAAACAGCATAAAAACGACGAATTTTATTATTCGTTTTTTATTTATTGCGTCTATTTGAACGATTTCAACGATCTAAAATGCTTGAAAATGCTTATTTTAGCAAAACAGCACGTTTTGAGCTTTAATCTGCTTTTAACGCGTAAACAAGCATAAAACGACATTTTTAATTCGTTTTTTAATATTGCGCCTATTTGAACAGATTTCAACGATCTAAATGCTTGAAAATGCTTATTTTAGCAAAACAGCACGTTTGAAGCTTTAATCAGCGTTTTACGCGTAAACAGCATAAAACAACAGGAAATTTTATTATTCGTTTTTATTAATATTGCTTCTATTTGAACGATTTCAACGATCTAAAATGCTTGAAAATGCTTATTTTAGCAAAACAGCACGTTTTGAGCTTTAATCTGCGTTTTAACGCGTAAAACACATAAAACGACGATATTATTCGTTTTTATTAAATTGCGTCTATTTGAACGTTTACGATCTAAATGCTTGAACATGCTTATTTAGCAAAACAGCACGTTTTGAGCTTTATTCTCGTTTTAACGCGTAAAACAGCATAAAACGACGAAATTTTTTAATTATTCGTTTTTATTTATTGCGTCTATTTGAACTGATTTCAACGATCAATCTTGAAAATGCTTATTTACAAAACAGCACGTTTTGAGCTTTAATCTGCGTTTAACGCGTAAACAGCATAAAACGACGAATTTTATTATTATTCGTTTTTATTAATATTGCTTCTATTTGTACGATTTCAACGATCAAAAATGCTTGAAAATGCTTATTTTACAAAACAGCACGTTTTTGAGCTTTAATCTGCGTTTTAACGCGTAAAACAGCATAAAACGACGAATTTTTTTATTCGTTTTTTATTAATATTGCTTCTATTTGAACGATTTCAACGATCTAAAATGCTTGAAAATGCTTATTTTAGCAAAACAGCACGTTTGAGCTTTATTCTGCGTTTTAACGCGTAAAACAGATAAAAACGACGAATTTTTTTTTATTCGTTTTTATTAATATGACGTCTTTAACGATTTCAACGTCTAAATATTGAAATGCTTATTTTCAACGACGTTTAGCTTAATGCTTTTAAAAAAAAAATTTTTTTAAAAAATTTTTTTTTTTGGAAAAAAAACCCCTTTTTTTTCCTTTTTAAAAACCAAAAGGGGTTTTTTCCAAAAAAAAAAAACCAAAAATTTTTTTTTTTTTAAAAAAAATTTTTTTTTTTTTTTAAAAAAAATTTTTTTTTAAAATTTTTTTAAAAAAAAAATTTTTTTTTTTCCCCGGGGAAAAAAAAAAAAATTTTAAAAAAAAATTTTTTTTTTTTAATTTTTTGGTTTTTTTTTTTCCTTTTTAACAAAAAAGGGGGGTTTTTTTTTAAAAAGGAAAAAAAAAAAATTTTTTTTTTTTTTTAAAAAAAAACGCAATTTTTTTTTTTTTTTTTTTTTAAAAAAATTTTTTAAAAAAAAAATTTTTTAAAAAAATTTTCCAAATTTTTCCCCCCTTTTTTTTTAAAAAAATTTAAAAAAATTTTAAAAAAAAAAATTTTTTTTTTCCGGGAAAAAAAATTTTGGTTTTTTTAAAAAAAAAAAATTTTTTAAAAAAAAAAAAGGGTTTTTTTTTAAATTTTTAAATTTTTTTTTTTTTAAAAAAAACCTTTTTTTTTTTTGGTTTGGGAAAAAGGGAAAAGGTTTTTTTTTTTTTTTAAAAAAAAAAATTTTTTAAATTTTTAAAAAAATTTTTTTTTAAAAAAAATTTTTGAAAAAGGGAACAAAAAACCAAAAAAAAATTTTTTTTTTTTTTTTAAAAAAAAAAAATTTTTTTTAAATTTTTTCCTTTAAAATTTTAAAAAAAAAAAACCCGGGCTTTTTTTTTTTTTAAAAAAAAAACCGTTTTTTTTTTTTAAAAAAAAACCTTTTTTTTTTTTTTTTTAAAAAAAAAATTTTTTTAGAAAAAAAGGGGGAAAAAATTTTTTCCCCCCTTTTTTTTTTTAAAAAGGGAAAAAAAAATTTTTTTTTTTTAAATTTTTTTTTTTGGGGGGGTTTTTTAAAAAAAAAAAAAATTTTTTTTTTTTTTAAAAAACCAAAAAAAAAAAAATTTTTTTTTTTTTTTTTTTTTAAATTTTTTTCCCAAAAAAAATTTTTTAAAAAAAGGGCCCTTTTTTTTTTTTTTAAAAAAAACCCAAAAAAAAAAAAAAATTTTTTTTTTTTTTTAAAATTTTTTTTTTAAAAAAACCCCCAAAAATTTTTTAAAAAAAAAACCCTTTTATTTTTTGCTTTTAAAAGCAAAAAAAAAAAAAATTTTTTTTTTTTTTTTTTTTAAAAGCTTTTTTTTTTAAATTTAAAAAAGGTTTTTTAAAAAAAAAACCCGTTTTGGTTTTTTTTTTGGAAAAACAAAAAAAGGGGGGGTTTTTTTTTTTTTTTAAAAAACCCCTTTTTTTTTTTTTTGGGGGAAAAAAAAGGGGAAAACCCCGGGTTTTTTTTTTTTTTAAAACAAAACAAAAAACGACGTTTTTATTTGTTTCTTCCTTCTTTAACGCAGTAAAACAAAGCTTTTTAAAAACGACGTTTTTTTAATTGTTACTATCGTTTTTTTATTAATTTGCATTCTATTTGAACGTTTCAACAATCTAAAATGCTTGAAAATGCTTATTTAGCAAAACAGCACGTTTTGGAAACACTAATCTGCGTTTTAACGTTAAAACAGCTTATAAAACGCGTTTTTATTACGTTTTTATTAATATTGCGTCTATTTGAACTTTCAAGATCTAAATGCTTGAAAATCTGTATTTTAGCAAAACAGCAGTTTGAGATTTAATTCGTTTTAACGCGTAAAACAGCATAAAGACAAATTTTTTATTATTCGTTTTTATTAATATTGCTACAATTTGAAGTTTCAACGATTAAAATTTTGAAAATGCTTATTTTAAAACAGCACGTTTTTGGGCTTTATTCTGCGTTTTAACGCGTAAAACAGCATAAAACGACGAAATTTTATTATTCGTTTTTATTAAAAATTGCGTCTATTTGAACGATTTCAGCGATCTAAAATGCTTGAAAATGCTTATTTTAGCAAAACAGCAGTTTGAGCTTTAATCAGCGTTTTAACGCGTAAAACACATAAAATGCAATTTTTGTTGTTTTTTGAATATTGCTTCTATTTAAGCGATTTCAACGATCTAAATCTTGAAAATGCTTTTTTTAGCAAACGCACTTTTGAGCTTTAATCAGCGTTTTTAACGAAACAGCATAAAAATGGCGATTTTTTATTATTCGTTTTTATTAAATTGCGTTCTTTTGAACGTTTCAGCGATCTAAAAGCTGAAAATGCTTATTTTAGCAAACAGCCGTTTTTGAGCTTTTAATCGCGTTTTAACGCGTAAAACAGCATAAAACGACAAATTTTATTATTCGTCTTTTATTAATGCTTCTTTTGAACGATTTCAACGATCTAAAACGCTGAAAATCTAATTTTTAGCAAAACAGCACGTCTTGAGCTTTAATCAGCGTTTTAACGCGTAAAACACATAAAACAACAGAAATTTTTATTATTCGTTTTATTAATTGCGTCTATTTGAACGATTTCAACGATCTAAAATGCTTAAATGCTTATTTTAGCAAAACAGCACGTTTTGAGCTGTAATCTGCGTTTTAACGCGTAAAACAGCATAAAAACGACGAAATTTTTATTATTCGTTTTTATTAATATTGCGTCTATTTGAACGATTTCAACGGTCTAAAATGCTTGAAAACGATTATTTTAGCAAAACAGCACGTTTTGAGCTTTTAATCTGCGTTTTAAGCGTAAAAAAAGCATAAAACGACGAATTTTTATTATTCGTTTTTTTATTAATATTGCGTCTATTTGAACGATTTCAACGATCTAAAATGCTTGAAAATGCTTATTTTAGCAAAACAGCGTTTTGAGCTTTAATCTGCGTTTTTAACGCGTAAACAGCTTAAAATGACGAATTTTTATTATTCGTTTTTATTAATATTGCTTCTTTAAAGATTTCACGATCTAAAATGCTTGAAAATGCTTATTTTAGCAAAACAGCACGTTTTGAGTTTTTAATCTGCGTTTTAACGCGTAAAACAGCATAAAACAACGAATTTTTATTATTCGTTTTTATTAATATTGCTTCTATTTGAACGATTTCAACGATCTAAATGCTTGAAAATGCTTATTTTAGCAAAACAGCACGTTTTGAGCTTTTATTCTGCGTTTTAACGCGTAAAACAGCATAAAACGACGAATTTTATTATTCGTTTTCATTAATACTGCTTCTATTTGAACGATTTCAACGATCTAAAATGCTTGAAAATGCTTATTTTAGCAAAACAGCACGTTTTGAGCTTTTAATCTGCGTTTTAACGCGTAAAACAGCATAAAACGACGAATTTTTATTATTCGTTTTTATATATTCTTCTATTTGAACGATTTCAGCAATCTAAAATGCTTGAAAATGCTTATTTTAGCAAAACAGCACGTTTTGAGCTTTAATCTGCGTTTTAACGCGTAAAACAGCATAAAACGACGAATTTTTATTATTCGTTTTTATTAATTTTGCGTCTATTTGAACGATTTCAACGATCTAAAATGCTTGAAAATGCTTATTTTAGCAAAACAGCACGTTTTGAGCTTTAATCTGCGTTTTAACGCGTAAACAGCATAAAACGACGAATTTTTATTATTCGTTTTTATTAATATTGCTACAATTTAAACGATTTCGACGATCTAAAATGCTTGAAAATGCTTACTTTTAGCAAAACAGCACGTTTTGAGCTTTTATTCTGCGTTTTAACGCGTAAAACAGCATAAAACGACGAAATTTTTTATTATTCGTTTTTTATTAATTTGCGTCTATTTGAACGATTTCAACGATCTAAAATGCTTGAAAATGCTTATTTTAGCAAAACAGCACGTTTTGAGCTTTAATCAGCGTTTTAACGCGTAAAACAGCATAAAATGACGAATTTTTATTATTCGTTTTTATTAATATTGCTTCTATTTAAACGATTTCAACGATCTAAGATGCTTGAAAATGCTTATTTTAGCAAATCAGCACGTTTGAGCTTTAATCAGCGTTTTTAACGCGTAAAACAACATAAAATGACGAATTTTTTATTATTCGTTTTTTATTAATATTGCTTCTATTTGAACGATTTCAACGATCTAAAATTCTTGAAAATGCTTATTTTAGCAAAACAGCACGTTTTGAGCTTTAATCTGCGTTTTAACGCGTAAACAGCATAAAAACGACGAAATTTTTATTATTCGTCTTTTTATTAATATTGCTTCTTTTTGAACGATTTCAACGATCAAAATGCTTGAAAATGCTTATTTTAGCAAAACAGCACGTTTTGAGCTTTAATCAGCGTTTTTAACGCGTAAAACAGCATAAAACAGCAAATTTTTATTATTCGTTTTTATTAATATTGCGTCTATTTGAACGATTTCAACGATCTAAAATGCTTGAAAATGCTTATTTTAGCAAAACAGCACGTTTGAGCTTTAATCTGCGTTTTAACGCGTAAAACACATAAAACGACGAAATTTTATTATTCGTTTTTATTAATATTGCAACTATTTGAACGATCTCAACGATCTAAAATGCTTGAAAATGTTTTATTTTAGAAAAAACAGCACTTTTTGAGTTTTTATTCTGCGTTTTAACGCGTAAAACAGCATAAAAACGACGAAATTTTTTTTTTCGTTTTTTTTTTTTATTGCGTCTTTTTGGGAACGATTTCAACGATCTAAAATGCTTGAAAATGCTTATTTTAGAAAAAACAGCACGTTTTGAGTTTTAATCTGCGTTTTAACGCGTAAAACAGCAAAAAAACGACGAATTTTTTTATTCCGTTTTTTTAATATTGCTTCTATTTGAACGATTTCAACGATCAAAAAATGCTTGAAAATGCTTATTTTAGCAAACAGCACGTTTTGAGCCTTAATCTGCGTTTTGACGCGTAAACAGCATAAAACGACGAAATTTTTATTATTCGTTTTTATTAATATTGCGTCTATTTGAGGATTTCAACGATCTAAAATGCTTGAAAATGCTTATTTTAGCAAAACAGCACGTTTTGGGGCTTTAATCTGCGTTTAACGCGTAAAACAGCATAAAAACGACGGAAATTTTTATTATTCGTTTTATTAATATTGCGTCTATTTGAACGATTTCAACGATCTAAAATGCTTGAAAATGTTTATTTTAGAAAACAGCACTTTTTGAGCTTTATTCTGCGTTTTAACGCGTAAAACAGCATAAAACGACGAAATTTTATTTTTTTCGTTTTTATTTTTTTGCGTCTATTTGAACGATTTCAACGATTTTAAAATGCTTGAAAATGCTTATTTTAGCAAAACAGCACGTTTTGATTTTTAATCTGCGTTTTAACGCGTAAAACAGATAAAACGACGAAATTTTATTATTCGTTTTTATTAATATTGCTTCTATTTGAACGATTTCACGATCTAAAATGCTTGAAAATGCTTATTTTAGCAAACAGGACGTTTTGAGTTTTTTAATCTGCGTTTTAACGCGTAAAACAGCATAAAAGGGACGAAATTTTTATTATTCGTTTTATTTTATTGCGTCTATTTGAACGATTTCAACGATCTAAAATGCTTGAAAATGCTTATTTTAGCAAAACAGCACTTTTTGAGTTTTTAATCTGCGTTTTAACGCGTAAAACAGCATAAAACGACGATTTTTATTATTCGTTTTTATTAATATTGCTTCATTTGAACGATTTCAACGATCTAAAATGCTTGAAAATGCTTATTTTAGCAAAAAAAACACGTTTTTGAGTTTTTAATCTGCTTTTTAACGCGTAAAACAGCTAAAAACGACGAAATTTTTATTATTCTTTTTTATTAATATTGCGTCTATTTGAACGATTTCAACGATCTAAAATGCTTGAAAATGCTTATTTTAGCAAAACAGCACGTTTTGAGTTTTAATCTGCGTTTTAACGCGTAAAACAGCAAAAAAACGACGAAATTTTTATTATTCGTTTTTATTTTTATTGCGTCTATTTGAACGATTTCAACGATCTAAAATGCTTGAAAATGCTTATTTTAGCAAAACAGCACGTTTTGAGTTTTTAATCTGCGTTTTAACGCGTAAAACAGCATAAAACGACGAAATTTTATTATTCGTTTTTATTTTTATTGCGTCTATTTGAACATTTCAACGATCAAAATGCTTGAAAATCTATTTTAGCAAAACAGCAGTTTGAGTTTAATCTGCGTTTTAACGCGTAAAACAGCAAAAAAACGACAAATTTTTTTATTATTCTTTTTTTATTAATATTGCGCCTATTTGAACGATTTCAACGATCTAAATGTGAAAATGCTTATTTTAGCAAAACAGCACGTTTTGAGCTTTAATCAGCGTTTAACGCGTAAAACAGCATAAAACAACGAAATTTTTATTATTCGTTTTTATTAATATTGCTTCTATTTGAACGATTTCAACGATCTAAAATGCTTGAAAATGCTTGTTTTAGCAAAACAGCACGTTTTGAGCTTTAATCTGCGTTTTAACGCGTAAAACAACATAAAACACGAATTTTTATTATTCGTTTTTATTAATATTGCTCTATTTGAACGATTTCAACGATCTAAAATGCTGGAACATGCTTATTTTAGAAAAACAGCACGTTTTGAGCTTTAATCTGCGTTTAACGCGTAAAACAGCATAAAACGACAAATTTTTTTATTATTCGATTTTTTTAATATTGCTTCTATTTGAACGATTTCAAGGGTCAAAAATGCTTGAAAATGTTATTTTAGCAAAACAGCACGTTTTGGGGTTTTTAACCGCGTTTTAACGCTTAAAACAGCATAAAAACGACAAAATTTTTTTTTATTCTTTTTTAAATTAAATTTTTGGTCTTTAAAAACGATTTCAACGATCAAAATGCTTAAAAATGTTTATTTTAGCAAAACAGCACTTTTTTGAGTTTTTAATCTGCTTTTTAACGCGTAAAACAGCAAAAAAAGACAAATTTTTTTTATTATTCTTTTTTATTAATATTGCTTTTTTAAAACGATTTAAACGACCCAAAAATGCTTGAAAATGCTTTTTTTTAGCAAAACAGAATTTTTTGAGCTTTAATCTGCTTTTTTAAGGGAAAAACAGCATAAAACGACGAATTTTTTTTTCTTTTTTTTATTAATATTGTTTCAATTTGAACGATTTCAACGATCAAAAAATGCTTGAAAATGCTTATTTTAGCAAAACAGCACGTTTTTGTTTTTTAAATTCTGGTTTTAACGCGAAAAAACACAAAAAAACGAAAAAATTTTATTATTCTTTTTTATTAATATTGCGTCTATTTGAACGATTTCAACGATCTAAAAGCAAAAAGCTTTTTTAGAAAAACAGCACGTTTTGAGTTTTAATCGCGTTTTAACGCGTAAAACAAAATAAAAAGGCCAATTTTTTTATTATTCTTTTTTATTAATATTGCTTCTATTTAAACGTTTTCCCAACGATCAAAAAGGGCAAAAAATGCTTTTTTTAGCAAAACAGCACGTTTTGAGCTTTAACCCGCTTTTTTAACGCGTAAAACAGAAAAAAATTTTTTATTTTGTTTTTAAAATATTGCAAATTTTTTGGAAACGATTTCAACGATCTAAAATGCTTGAAAATGCTTTTTTTAAAGCAAAACAGCACGTTTTGAGCTTTAATCTGGTTTTAACGGAAAAAAGGGGCTTTAAAAAGGGACGAAATTTTTATTATTCGTTTTTTTTAATATTCTTTTTATTTGAACGATTTCAACGTTTAAAATGCTTAAAAAATTTTTTTTTAGCAAAACAGCACGTTTTGAGTTTTAATCAGCGTTTTAAGGGTAAAAAAGCAAAAAAAAGCAAAATTTTTATTATTCGTTTTTTTAAAATTGCTTCTATTTAAACGATTTCAACGATCTAAAATGCTTGAAAATGCTTATTTTAGCAAAACAGCACTTTTTTGAGTTTTTAATCGCGTTTTAACGCTTTAAAAAGCAAAAAAAGACAAATTTTTTTATTATTCTTTTTTTTATTAATATTTCCTATTTGAACGATTTAAACGATCAAAAAATGCTTGAAAATGCTTTTTTAAAAAACACGTTTTGAGTTTTTTCGGGCTTTTTTAACGCGTAAACAGCATAAAACGACAAAATTTTTTATTATTCTTTTTTTATTTTTATTGCTTCTATTTAAAACGATTTCAACGATCTAAAAATGCTTAAAAAATGCTTTTTTTTGCAAAACAGCACTTTTTGAGTTTTTAATCGCGTTTTAACGCGTAAAACAGCAAAAAAACAACAAAATTTTTTTTATTATTCTTTTTTTATTAAAATTGCGCTATTTGAACGATTTCAACGATCTAAAATGTTTTGAAAATGCTTATTTTAGAAAAACAGCACGTTTTGAGTTTTAAATTCTGCGTTTTAAGGGCGAAAAAAAGCAAAAAACGAAAAATTTTTTTATTATTTCTTTTTTTATTTTTATTGCGTCTTTGGAAGGGGTTTTCCCAACGATTTTAAAAATGCTTGAAAATGTTTTATTTTAAAAGCAAAACAGCACGTTTTGACCCTTTATTCTGCGTTTTAACGCGTAAAAACAAAAAAAAAGGGCGAAAATTATTCTTTTTTATTTTATTGCGTCTATTTGAACGTTTTCCCAAGGGTGGGGTTCTTGAAAATGTTTTTTTTAAAAAACAGCACTTTTTGAGTTTTAATCTGCTTTTTAAACCCGCGAAAACAGCAAAAAAAACGACAAAATTTTTATTATTCTTTTTTATTAATATTGGTCTTTTAAAACGATTTCAACGATCAAAAAATCTTGAAAATGCTTTTTTTTAGCAAAACAGAAATTTTGAGTTTTTTTTCTGCTTTTTAACGCGTAAAAAAAAAAAAAGACAAATTTTTTATTATTCGTTTTTTTTTTTAGCTTATTTAAACGATTTCAACGATCTAAAATGCTTGAAAAGGGTTTTTTATTTTAGCAAAACAGCACGTTTTGAGTTTTTATTCTGCTTTTTTAACGCGAAAAAAGCATAAAAGGGACGAAATTTTTATTATTCTTTTTAAATTAATATTGCGTCTATTTGAACAAACAACGGTTTTAAAAATGCTTTTTTTTTTAGCAAAACAGCACGTTTTGAGCTTTAATCTGCGTTTTAACGCGTAAAACAGCAAAAAAACGACGAATTTTTATTTTTCCCGTTTTTATTAATATTTAATATTGCTTCTATTTGAACGATTTCAACGATCTAAAATGCTTGAAAATGCTTATTTTAGAAAACAGCACGTTTTGAGCTTTAATCTGCGTTTTAACGCGTAAAACAGCATAAAACAACGAAATTTTATTATTCGTTTTTATTAAAATTGCGTCTATTTGAACGATTTCAACGATCTAAAATGCTTGAAAATGCTTATTTTAGCAAAACAGCACGTTTTGAGCTTTTAATCTGCGTTTTAACGCGTAAAACAGCATAAAAACGACGAATTTTTATTATTCGTTTTTATTAATATTGCTTCTATTTGAACGATTTCAACGATCTAAAATGCTTGAAAATGCTTTATTTTAGCAAAACAAGCACGTTTTGAGCTTTTAATCTGCGTTTTAACGCGTAAAACAAACATAAAACGATGAAATTTTTATTATTCGTTTTTATTAATATTGCGTCTATTTGAACGATTTCAACGATCTAAATGCTTGAAAATGCTTATTTTAGCAAAACAGCATGTTTTGAGCTTTATTCTGCGTTTTAACGCGTAAAACAGCATAAAAACGACGAAATTTTTTTATTATTCGTTTTTATTTTATTGCGTCTATTTGAACGATTTCAACGATCTAAAATGCTTGAAAATGCTTATTTTTGCAAAAACAGCACGTTTTGAGCTTTAATCTGCGTTTTAACGCGTAAAACAGCATAAAAACGACGAAATTTTTTATTCGTTTTTATTAATATTGCGACTATTTGAACGATTTCAACGATCTAAAATGCTTGAAAATGCTTATTTTAGCAAAACAGCACGTTTTGAGCTTTAATCTGCGTTTTAACGCGTAAACAGCTTAAAATGACGAATTTTTATTATTCGTTTTTATAATATTGCTTCTATTTAAACGATTTCAACGATCAAAAAATGCTTGAAAATGCTTATTTTAGCAAAACAGCACGTTTTGAGCTTTATTCTGCGTTTTAACGTAAACGATAAAACGACGAATTTTTATTATTCGTTTTAATTAATTTTGGGCGTCTATTTGAACGATTTCAACGATCTAAAATGCTTGAAAATGCTTATTTTAGCAAAACAGCACGTTTTGAGCTTTAATCTGCGTTTTAACGCGTAAAACAGTATAAAACGACGAATTTTTATTATTCGTTTTCATTAATACTGCTCAAATTTGAACGATTTCAACGATCTAAAATGCTTGAAAATGCTTATTTTAGCAAAACAGCACGTTTTGAGCTTTTAATCTGCGTTTTAACGCGTAAAACAGCATAAAAACGACGAATTTTTATTATTCGTTTTTACATTAATATTGCTACAATTTGAACGATTTCAACGATCTAAAATGCTTGAAATGCTTACTTTAGCAAAACAGCACGTTTTGAGTTTTAATCTGTGTTTTAACGCGTAAAACAGCATAAAACGACGAAAATTCGCTATTATCGTTTTTATTAATATTGCGTCTATTTGAACGATTTAACGATCTAAAATGCTTGAAAATGCTTATTTTAGAAAAAGCACGTTTTGAGCTTTAATCAGCGTTTTAACGCGTAAACAGCATAAAAATAAACGATTTTATTATTCGTTTTATTAATATTGTTTCTATTTAAACGATTTCAACGATCTAAAATCTTGAAATTCTTATTTTAGTAAAAAGCACGTTTTGAGCTTTAATCAGCGTTTTAACGCGTAAAACAGCATAAAAATGACGAATTTTTTATTTTCGTTTTTATTAATATTGCTTCTATTTGAACGATTTCAACGATCTAAAATGCTTGAAAATGCTTATTTTAGCAAAACAGCACGTTTTGAGCTTTAATCTGCGTTTTAACGCGTAAAACAGCATAAAACGACGAAATTTTTATTATTCGTCTTTTTTATTAATATTGCTTCTATTTGAACGATTTCAACGATCTAAAATGCTTGAAAATGCTTATTTTAGCAAAACAGCACGTTTTGAGCTTTAATCTGCGTTTTAACGCGTAAAACAAAGCATAAAACAACGAAATTTTTATTATTCGTTTTTATTAAAATTGCGTCTATTTGAACGATTTCAACGATCTAAAATGCTTAAAAAATGTTTTATTTTAAAAGCAAAACAGCACGTTTTGAGCTTTAATCTGCTTTTTAACGCGTAAAACAGCAAAAAAACGACGAATTTTTTATTATTCGTTTTCATTAATACCGCTTCTATTTGAACGATTTCAACGATCTAAAAATGCTTGAAAATGCTTATTTTAGCAAAACAGCACGTTTTGAGCTTTAATCTGCGTTTTAACGCGTAAAACAGCATAAAACGACGAAATTTTTATTATTCGTTTTTCATTAATACTGCTTCTATTTGAACGATTTCAACGATCTAAAATGCTTGAAAAATGCTTATTTTAGCAAAACAGCACGTTTTGAGTTTTTAATCTGCGTTTTAACGCGTAAAACAGCATAAAACGACGAATTTTTATTATTCGTTTTATTAATATTGCTTCTATTTGAACGATTTCAACGATCTAAAATGCTTGAAAATGCTTATTTTAGCAAAACAGCACTTTTTGAGCTTTAATCTGCGCTTTAACGGGCAAAACAACATAAAAACGATGAAATTTTTATTATTCGTTTTATTAATATTGCGTCTTTTTTGAACGATTTCAACGATCAAAAATGCTTGAAAATGCTTATTTTAGCAAAACAGCACGTTTTGAGCTTATTCTGCGTTTTAACGCGAAAAACAGCATAAAAACGACGAAATTTTTTATTATTCGTTTTTATTTTATTGCGTCTATTTGAAACGATTCAACGATTAAAAATGCTTGAAAATGCTTTTTTGCAAAACAGCACGTTTTGAGCTTTAATCCGCGTTTTAACGCGTAAAACAGCATAAAACGACGAAATTTTATTATTCGTTTTTAAATATTGCGACTATTTGAACGATTTCAACGATCTAAAATGCTTGCAAATGCTTATTTTAGCAAAACAGCACGTTTTGAGTTTTTTAATCTGCGTTTTAACGCGAAAAAATAAAAAACAAAATTTTTATTATTCGTTTTTATTAATAGGGGTCTTTTTAAAACGATTTCAACGATCAAAAAATGCGAAAATGCTTATTTTAGCAAAAAAGCAGTTTTGAGTTTAATCGGTTTTAACGCGTAAAACAGCAAAAACACAATTTTTTTATTATTCGTTTTTATTAATATTCCTATTTAACATTTCAACGATCAAAAAAATGCTTAAAAGTTTTATTTTTTGCAAAACAGACGTTTTGAGTTTTAATCCTTTTAACGCGAAAAACGAAAAAAACGCCAAATTTTTATTATTCGTTTTTTTTAAATTTTGGTCTATTTAAACGATTTAACGATCAAAATGCTTGAAAATTTTTTTAGCAAAACAGCACTTTTTGGGTTTTAACGCGTTTTAACGCGTAAACAGCATAAAACGAAATTTTTTTATTCGTTTTTCATTAATACTGTTTTTTTGAACGATTTACGATCTAAAATGCTTGTTTATTTTAGCAAAACAGCACTTTTTGAGTTTTAATCTGCGTTTTAACGCGTAAAAAAACAAAAAAAATTTTTATTATTCTTTTAATTAATATTTTTTATTTGAACGATTTCAAAATCAAAAATGTTTGTTTATTTTAGAAAAAAGATTTTTTGAGTTTTAATCTGCGTTTTAAGGGTAAAAAAAAGAAAAAAAACGAAATTTTTTTTATTTTTTTTTTAAATTTTGGTCTATTTAACGATTTCAACATCTAAAATGTTTGAAAATGCTTATTTTGAAAACAGACTTTTTGGGTTTAATTGCTTTTTAACGCGAAAAACAGCAAAAAAACGAGAATTTTTTATTATTCTTTTTTTTAATATTGCTCAATTTGAACGATTTAACGATCTAAAATGCTTGAAAATGCTTATTTTGAAAAAACAGCACGTTTTGAGTTTTTATTCTGGTTTTAACGCGTAAAAAGTTAAAAAACGACGAAAGTTTTATTATTCTTTTTATTAATTTTTGGCTATTTAACTTTAACGAATAAAAC
>NW_027045939.1:0-40360 GCF_025399875.1 Dalotia coriaria | reverse complement strand
GCGTCTATTTGAACGATTTCAACGATCTAAAATGCCGGAAAATGCTTACTTTTACGCAAAACAGCGCACGTTTTATTTTAATCTGCGTTTTAATCGCGTAAAACAGCAAAACCTACAAATTTTTTATTATTCGTTTTTATTACTGGTTGTTTCCCTATTTGAAATCGATTTCTAACGATCTTAAAATGCTTGAAAATGCTTATTTTAGCAAAAACAGCACGTTTTGAGCTTTAATCTGCGTTTTAACGCGTAAAACAGCATAAAAAACGACGAATTTTTTATTATTCGTTTTTTATTAATATTGCGTCTATTTGAAACGATTTCAACGATCTAAAATGCTGAAAATGCCTACGTAGCAAGCAAAAACAGCACGTTTTGAGCTTTTAATCTGCGTTTTACCCGCAAATATAAAAACGACGAATTTTTTATTATCTTTCGTTTTTACATTGCCGTATTTTGAACGATTTCAACGATCTAAAATGTTTGAAAATGCTTATTTTGGTAAACAGCACGTTTGAGCGCTTTATTCGCAAAGTTTAACGGCAAAACAGCATAAAACGACGAAATTTATTATTCGTTTTTTATTAATATTTATGTCTATTTGAACGGGATTTCACTGACGTGTCGAATGGCTATTTTAGCAAACAGCACGTTTTGAGTTTAATCTGCGTTTTAACGCGTCAAAGTATAAAACGGGATAACTTTTTTATTATTCGTTTTTTATTATTGTTTCTATTTGAACGATTTCAACGGATCTAAAATGCTTGAAAATGCTTATTTTCGCAAAACAGCATCGTTTTGAGTTTTATTCCCTGCGTTTTAACGCGTAAAACAGCATAAAACACGAAATTTTATTATTCGTTTTATTACACATAAACCATTGAACGATTTCAACGATCTAAAATGCTTGAAAATACTTATTTTAGTAAACATACGTTTTGAGCTTTAACGCGTTTTAAATGCGAAACAGTTAAAAATTACGAATTTTTTATTATCTGTTTTTATTAATATTGGTTTTCTATTTAAAACGTGATTTCGTTCAATGGGATCTAAAATGCTGAAAACAAGCTATTTTAGCAAAAACAGCATCGTTTTTGAGTTTAATCTGCGTTTTAACGCGTAAAACAGCATAAAAACGACGAATTTTTATTATTCGTTTTTTGTTAATATTGCGCTCATTTGAACGATTTCAACGGTGATACAAAAATGCTTGAAAATGCCTATTTTAGCAAAAACAGCACGTTTTGAGCTTTAATCTGCGTTTTAACGCGTAAAATGCGTTAAAAACGACGGATTTTTATTCGTTTTTATTAATATTGTTTTATTTGAACGATTTCAACGATTCAAAATGCTTCGAAAATGCTTTATTTTGGCAAAACAGCACGTTTTGAGTTTTGCCCTCAGTGTTTTAACGGCGTAAAACGCTACAAAACGACGGAAATTTTGGCTATTCGCTTTTATTAATACAGGTTCATTTGAACGATTTCATCGATTCAAAAATGCTGAAAATGCTTATTTTAGCAAAAACAGCACGTTTTGTTTTAAATCGCATTTTAACGTAAAACAGCATAAAACGACGAATTTCATTATTCGTTTTATTAATATTGCTCTATTTGAACACTTACCGATCTAAAATGCTTGAAATGCTTATTTTAGCAAAATGTACGTTTTGAGTTTTATTTGCCGAACGCGTAAAACAGCATAAAAACACGAAATTTTTATTATTCGTTTTTAATAATATTGCGTCCATTTGAACGATTTCCCAAACGATCTAAAATGCTGGTAACAGCTTATTTTAGCAAAACAGTACGTTTTGTATTTTAACGGTGCTTTAACGCGTAAAACATACAAAAAATTACGAATTTTTATTACCCGTTTTTATTAATATTGTTTCATTTAAAACGATTTCAACGATCTAAAATGCTTTGAAAATGACATTTTGGCAAAACAGCATCGTTTTGAGTTTTAATTCGCGTTTTACCGCGAAACAGCATAAGCAAAACGACGAAATTTTTTATTATTCGTTTTTATTCCAGTTGCGTCCATTTGAACGATTTCAACGATCTAAAAATGCTTGAAAATGTTTATTTTAGCAAAAACAGTACGTTTTGTTTCTAATCTGCGTTTTAACGCGTGCGCAAGTATGTACCAGCGAATTTTACGCCTCGTTTTTGCCGAATATTGCTTCTATTTAAACGTGATTTCCCAACGATCTAAAAATGCTTGAAAATGCTTATTTTAGCAAAACAGCAATGTTTTGGCTTAATCTGTGTTTCTAACGCGTAAAAAATGCAGCATAAAAACGACGAATTTTTATTATCTTCCGTTTTGTTACTATTGCGTCTATTTGAAACGATTTCCTGTAACGATACAAAATGCTTGAAAATGCCTATTTTAGCAAAACAGCACGTTTCCGTTGGAGCTTTAATCTGCGTTTTAACGCGTAAAACAGCATAAAAACGACGGATTTTTATTATTCGTTTTTATTAATATTGCTTCTCTATTTGAACGATTTCAACGATCTAAAATGCTTGAAAATGCTTTATTTGGCAAAAACAGCACGTTTTGAGTTTTATTCTGCGTTTTAACGCGTAAAACAGCATAAAACGACGAAATTTTTATTATTCGTTTTTATTAATATTGCGTCTATTTGAACGATTTCATCGATCTAAAATGCTTGAAAATGCTTATTTTAGCAAAACAGCACGTTTTGAGTTTTTAATCTGCGTTTTAACGCGCGCGTAAAACAAAAGTATAAAATGACGAATTTTTATTATTCGTTTTAATATTGCTTCATTTAACGATTTCAACGATCTAAAAAATGCTTGAAAAGTATCGCCGGATTTTAGCAAACAGCAGTGTTTGAGTTTATCTGCGTTTTAACGCGTAAAACAGCATAAAAAACGACGAAATTTTTATTATTCGTTTTTATTCATATTGCTTCTATTTTGAACGATTTCAACGATCTAAAAAGCTAAAATGCTTATTTTAGCAAAACAGCACGTTTTGAGCTTTAAATCTGCGTTTTAACGTAAATCGTTAAAAACGAATTTTTTGATTATTTCTCTTTTATTAATATTGCGTCTATTTGAACGATTTCAAACGATCTAAAATTGTTTAATTGCTTTTAAGCGAAAACATCACGTTTTGAGTTTAATCAGCGTTTTAACGCGTAAACAGCATAAAAAACGACGAAATTTAATTTTTATTAAATTGTTATTTGAAGATTTCAACCATCTATTTAAAACTGCTTATTTTAAAAGCAACAGCACGATTTGAGCTTTTAATCTGCGTTTTAACGCGTAAAAGCATATAAAACGACGAATTTTTGATCTATTTTTTAATAATTTTTCTATTTGAACGATTTCAACGATCTAAAATGCTGGTTAAAGCTTATTTTAGCAAAAGAGACGTTTTGAGTTTAATCTGCGTTTTACCGTAAACAGCATAAAATCAACAATTTTACTATTCGTTTTTTTAAAAAGGCATTTGAACGATTTCAACGATCTTAAAAGCTTGAAAATGCTTATTTTAGCAAATCTAGTTTTGAGTTTTAATCTGCGTTTTAACGTATTAAAATTAAACGACGAATTTTAATTATTCTTTTTATTAATATTGCTTCTATTAGAATTTCACGATTAAAGTTGAAAATGCTGAAAAGAAAAACTTTTGTTTTATTCTGCGTTTTTAACGTAAACACAAAACCGAAATTTTATTATTCGTTTTTTATAAAATGCGTCAATTTTGAACGATTTTTAACGATCTAAAATGCAAAATGCTTATTTTTAAAAAGTTATGTTTTGAGCTTTTAATCGCGTTTTAAGCGTAAAACTTAAAATGCATTTTTAAATCGTTTTTTATTAATTGCGTCTATTTCGAAAGCATTTAACGACGGATCTAAAATGCTTTGAAAATGTTATTTTAAAGCAAAACAGCATTTATGCTTAATGCTTTTAACGCGTAAAACAGTTACTAAAACGCGAATTTTTATTATTCGTTTTATTAATATTGTTTATTCGAACGTTTAAAATCTATGTTGAAAAGCTTATTTTAGCAAACAAATCTTTTGTTTTTTCCTTTAACGCGTAAACAGCATAAAAGGGGAAAATTTATTATTCGATTTTTATATTCGTTTTTTAAATTTAAATCTAAAATGCTTAAAATCTTATTTTAGCAAAAATACTTTTTGATTAATCTTTGGTTTTAAACCCTTTTTAAACGCAAAAAAGCACGAAATTTTTTTATTTTTTTTATTATATTGCTCTATTTAACGATTTCAACGATCTAAAATGCTTGAAAAATGCTTTATTTTAGCAAAAAGCACGTTTTGAGCTTTAATCTGCGTTTTAACGCGTAAAACAGCATAAAAAAAAATAATTTTTATTATTCGTTTTATTCATATTTTCTATTTGAACGATTTCACAATCTAAAATGCTTGAAAATGCATATTTTCAAAACAGCACGTTTTGAGCTTTATTCTGCGTTTTAACGCGTAAAACAGCATAAAACACGAAATTTTTATTATTCGTTTTTTATTAATATTGCGTCTATTTGAACGATTTCAACGATCTAAAATGCTTGAAAATGCTTATTTTAGCAAAACAGCACGTTTTGAGCTTTTCATGCGTTTTAACGCGCAAAACAGATAAACAAAAAACGAAATTTTAATATTGTCTTTTTATATTTCTATATTTAAAAGTTTCAACGATCTAAATTTGAAAAATGCTTTATTTTAGAAACAGCACTTTTGGCTTAATCTGCGTTTAACGCTAAATTAGCATAAAACGACATTTTATTGCGTTTTCATTCATATTGCTTCATATGTATTTCAACGATCTAAATTGTTAAAATGCTTTTTAGCAAAACAGCAGTTTTGAGCTTAATCTGTTTAACGCGTAAAAAATAAAACACGAATTTTTATTATTCGTTTTTTAAATTCTTCTATTTCGAACGATTTCAACGATTAAAATGCTTGAAAGTTATTTTAGCTAAAACAGCACGTTTTGATTATTTGCGTTTTAACGCGTAAAACAGTATAAAAACGACGAAATTATCTAATTCGTTTTATTAATATTTTATTTTGAAACGATTTCAACGATTAAAATGCTTTGAAAATGCTTATTTTAGCAAAAAGCACGTTTTTGAGTTTAAACTGCGTTTTAACGCGTAAAACAGCATAAAAACGACGAATTTTTATTATTCGTTTTATTATTTTTATTGAACGATTTTCAACGATCTAAAATGCTTGAAAATGCTTATTTGCAAAAAACGACGATTTTTAGTTTTTTCTGCGTTTTAACGCGTAAAACAGCATAAAACGACAAATTTTTTAATTGTTTTTTAAATCGTCCTTTGAACGATTAACGATCTAAAATGCTAAAAATGCTTATTTTAGCAAAACATTTAGTTTTGAGCTTTAATCTGCGTTTTAACGCGTAAACAGCATAAAATGACAAATTTTTTATAATTCTTTTTTATTAATATTGCGTCTATTTGAACGATTTCAACCATCTAAAATGCTTGAAAATGCTTATTTTAAAGCAAAAACAGCACGATTTGAGCTTTAATCTGCGTTTTAACGCGTAAAAACAGCATAAAAACGACGAATTTTTATTATTCGTTTTTATTAATATTGTTTCATTTGAACGTGATTTCAACGATCTAAAATGCTGAAAATGTTTATTTTAGCAAAACAGCACGTTTTGAGTTTTAATCTGCGTTTTAACGCGTAAAACAGCATAAAAACGGCAAAATTTTTACTATCTGCTCTTTTTATTAATATTGCGTCTATTTGAACGATTTCAACGATCTAAAATGCTTGAAAATGCTTATTTTAGCAAAACAGCACGTTTTGAGCTTTTAATCTGCGTTTTAACGCGTAAAATAAGCATAAAAAAACGACGAATTTTTAATTATTCGTTTTTATTAATATTGCTTCTATTTGAACGTGATTTCAACGATCTAAAATGCTTGAAAAATGCTTATTTTAGCAAACAGCACGCGTTTTGAGCTTCATTCTGCGGGCTTCTAACGCGTAAAACAGCATAAAAAACGACGCGAAATTTTTATTATATCGTTTTGCCACATACAGGTCTATTTGAACGTGATTTCAACGATCTAAAATGTTTTTCTGAAAATGCTTATTTTAGCAAAACAGCACGTCGAGTTTTAATCCGCGTTTTAACGCAAGTAAAACAGCATAAAAATGACGAAATTTTTATTACCTGTTTTTATTAATAATATTGCGTCTATTTGAACGATTTCAACGGATCTAAAATGCTTTGAAAATGCTTATTTTAGCAAAAACAGCATCAAGCTTCTTGAGTTTTAATCTGCGTTTTAACGCGTAAAACAGTATGTAAAAACGACGCATTTTTATTATTCGTTTTTATTAATATTGTTTCTATTTATACGATTTCAACAATCGTAAAATGCTTGAAAATGCTTATATTTTAGCAAAACAGCACGTTTTATTTTTTATTCTGCGTTTTAACGCGTAAAAACAAAGCATAAAAACCACGGTACCATTGTCTCGTTTTTATTAATATTGCGTCTATTTGAACGATTTCCAACGATCTAAAATGCTTGAAAATGCTTTATATTTTGGCAAAAACAGCACACGTTTTATTTTAATCTGCGTTTTAACGCGTAAAACAGCATAAAAACGACGAAATTTTATTATTCGTTTTGGTTAATATTGCTCTATTTAAACGATTTCCCAACGATCTAAAAATGCTTGAAAATGCTTATTTTTACAAAACAGCACGTTTTGTGCTTTAATCTGCGTTTTAACGCGTAAAACAGCATAAAATGACAAATTTTATTATTCGTTTTTATTCATATTGCTTCTTATTTGAAACGATTTCAACGGATCTAAAATGCTTTGTAAAAATGCTTATTTTAAAGCAAAACAGCACGTTTTGAGCTTTAATCTGCGTTTTTAATAAGTGTAAAACAGCATAAAACGACGAATTTTTATTATTCGTTTTTTATTAATATTGCTTCTATTTGAACGATTTCAACGATCTAAAAATGCTTGAAAATGCTTTTATTTTAGCAAAACATACTGCGTTTTGAGCTTTATTCTGCGTTCTTTAACGCGTAAAAACAGTATAAAAAACGACGAAATCTTTTTATTATTCGTTTTTATTAATATTGGCAGGCCTATTTGAACGATTTCAACGATCTAAAATGTTTGAAAATACGTATTTTAGCAAAACAGCACGTCTTGAGCTTTAATCTGCGTTTTAACGCGTAAACAAAGCATAAAACGACGAATTTTATGATCTTCGTTTTATTAATATTGCTTCTATTCTGAACGATTTCAACGATCTAAAATGCTTGAAAATGCTTATTTTAGCAAAACAGCATCGTTTTGAGCTTTATTCTGCGTTTAACGCGTAAAACAGCATAAAACGACGAAATTTCTTTTATTATTCGTTTTTATTAATATTGCGTCCATTTGAACGATTTCAACGATCTAAAAATGCTTGAAAATGCTTATTTTAAAGCAAAACAGTACGTTTTGAGCTTTTAATCTGCGTTTTAACGCGCGTAAAACAGCATAAAAATTACGTGAATTTTTATTATTCGTTTTTATTAATATTGCTTCTATTTAAACGATTTCAACGTGATCTAAAATGCTTTGAAAATGCTTTATTTCGCAAAACAGCATCGTTTTATTTTAATCTCGTTTTAACGCGTAAAAAACAACAAAAGCATAAAAACGACGAAATTTTTTATTATTCGTTTTTATTCATATTGTCATTTGGTGTCGATTTCAACGATCTAAAATGCTGAAAATGCTTATTTCAGCAAAAAACAGCACGTTTGAGCTTTAATCTGCGTTTTAACGCGTAAAAACAGCATAAAACGACGAATTTTTATTATTCGTTTTTATTAATATTGCGTCTATTTCCAACGATTTCAACGATCTAAAATGCTTGAACATGCTTACTTTAGCAAAAACATCACGTTTTGAGCTTAATCAGCGTTTCTTAACGCGTAAACAGCATAAAACGACGTGAAATTTTTATTATTCGTTTTATTAATATTGCGTCTATTTGGAATGATTTCCGCCATCTAAAATGCTTAGAAAATGCTTATTTTAGCAAAACAGCACGATTTGAGCTTTTAACTGCGTTTTAACGCGTAAACAGCATAAAAAACGTGACGAATTTTTTTATTATTCGTTTTTATTACCATTGTTTCTATTTGAACGTGATTTCAACGATCTAAACGCTTGCACGTTACCTTTAGCAAACAGCACGTTTTGAGTTTTTATTCCGCGTTTTAACGCGTAAAACAGCATAAAACGACGAAATTCTTTTATTATTCGTTTTTATTAATATTGCGTCTATTTGAACGATTTCCAACGATCTAAAATGCTTGAAAATGCCTATATTTTAGCAAAAAACAGCACGTTTTGAGCTTTAATCTCTGCGTTTTAACGCGTAAAAACAGCATAAAATGACGAAATTTTTATTATTCGTTTTTATTAATATTGCGTCTATTTGAACGATTTCAAACGATCTAAAATGCTTGAAATGCCTATTTTAGCAAAACAGCACGTTTTGAGTTTTAATCTGCGTTTTAAAGGTAAAAACAGCATAAAAACGACGAATTTTTTATTATTCTGCTCTTATTAATATTGCTTCCTCTATTTAAACGATTTCAACAATCTAAAATGCTTGAAAATGCTTTTATTTTAAAGCAAAACAGCATCGTTTTGAGCTTTTATTCTGCGTTTTAACGCGTAAAACAGCATAAAAACGACGAAATTTTATTATTCGTTTTTGCCAATATTGCGTCTATTTGAACGATTTTCAACGTGATCTAAAATGCTTGAAAATGCTTATTTTAGCAAAAACAGCACGTTTTGAGCTTTAATCTGCGTTTTAACGCGCAAAACAGCATAAAAAACGTGACGAAATTTTATTATTCGTTTTTTATTAATATTGCTTCTATTTAAAACGATTTCAACGGATCTGTAAAAATGCTTCGAAAATGCTTATTTCAGCAAAACAGCACGTTTTGCGTTTTAATCTGCGTTTTAACGCGTAAAAACAGCATAAAAACGACAAATTTTTATTATTCGTTTTATTCATATTGCTTCTATTATTTTGAACGATTTCAAACGGGATTCAAAATGCTTGAAAATGCTTATTTTAGCAAAACAGCACGTTTTGAAAGCTTTGCGTTTTAACGCGTGCTCGCATAAAACGACGAATTTTTATTATCTGTTTTTATTGGCCATTGCTTCTATTTGAACGATTTCAAACGATCTAAAATGCTTGAAAATGCTTATTTTAGCAAAAACAGCACGTTTTGAGCTTTATTCTGCGTTTTAACGCGTAAAACAGCATAAAACGACGAAATTTTTATTATTCGTTTTTATTAATATTGCGTCTTATTTGAACGAGGATTTCAACGATCTAAAATGCTTGAAAATGCTTATTTTCAGCAAAAACAGCACGTTTTGAGTTTTAATCTGCGTTTTAACGCGTAAACAAGCATAAAAAAATGACGAATTTTTATTATCTTCGTTTTTATTAATATAGCTTCTGTTTAAACGATTTCAACGATCTAAAATGCTTGAAAAATGCTTATTTTAGCAAACAGCATCGTTTTGAGTTTTAATCTGCGTTTTAACGCGTAAACAGCATAAAACGACGAAATTTTATTATTATTCGTTTTTATTAATATTGTTTCTATTTTAACGATTTCAACGATCTAAAATGCTTGAAATGCTTATTTTAGCAAAACAGCACGTTTTGAGATTTATTCTGCGTTTTAACGCGTAAAACAGCATAAAAACGACAAATTTTTATTGCCCGCTTTATAAATATTGCGTCTATTCGAACGATTTCAACGATCTAAAATGCTTGAAAAATGCTAATTTTAGCAAAACAGCACGTTTTGAGCTTTAATCTGGTTTTAACGCGCGTAAACAAAGCATAAAAATGACGAATTCTTTATTATTCGTTTTTATTAATATTGCTTCATTTAAAACGATTTCAACAATCTAAAAAATGCTTGAAAATGTTATTTTAGCAAAACAGCACGCGTTTTGAGCTTTAATCTGCGCGTTTTAACGCGTAAAACAGCATAAAAAAACGACGAAATTTTTAACAATTATTCGTTTTTATTTATATTGCTTCTATTTGAACGATTTCAACGATCAAAAATGCTTGAAAATGCTTTATTTTTAGCAAAACAAAGCACGTTTTGAGCTTTAATCTGCGTTTTAACGCGTAAAACAGCATGTAAAAAACGACGAATTTTGTATTATTCGTTTTTATTAATACGCGCCCATTTGAACGATTTCAACGATCTAGGAATGCTTGAAAAATGTTTATTTTAGCAAAACAGCACGTTTTGAAAGCTTTAATCTGCGTTTTAACGCGTAAAACAGCATAAAAACGACGAAATTTTATTATTCGTTTTTATTAATATTACTTCTATTTGAACGATTTCAACGATCTAAAATGCTTGAAAATGCTTATTTTAGCAAAACAGCACGTTTGAGCTTTTAATCTGCGTTTTTAACAGCGTAAAAACAACATAAAAACGACGAATTTTTTTACTATTCGTTTTATTAATATTGCGCGTCTATTTGAACAATTTCAGCGATCCTAAAATGCTTGAAAATGCTTATTTTTAGCAAAACAGCACGTTTTGAGCTTTAATCTGCGTTTTAGCGTAAAACCGCATAAAAACGACGAATTTTTTTATTATTCGTTTTATTAATAATGCTTCTATTTGAACGATTTCAACGATCTAAATGCTTGAAAATGCTTATTTTAGCAAAACAGCACGTTTTGAGCTTTATTCTGCGTTTTTAACGCGTAAAGAACGCTTATAAAACGACGAAATTTTATTATTGGTTTTATTAATATTGCGTCTGTTTAAACGGTTCAACGATCACAAAATGCTTGAAAATGCTTATTTTGTAAAACAGCGTTTTGAGCTTTTAATCTGCGTTTAACGCGTAAAACGGCATAAAACGACGAATTTTTATTATTCGTTTTTATTAATATTGCTTCTATTTGAACGATTTCAACAATCTAAAATGCTTGAAAATGCTTATTTTTAGCAAAACAGCACGTTTTGAGCTTTATTCTGCGTTTTAACGCGTAAACAGCATAAAACGACGAAATTTTTTGATATTCGTTTTTTATTAATATTGCGTCTATTTGAACGATTTCCAACGATCTAAAATGCTTGAAAATGCTTATTTTAGCAAAACAGCACGTTTTGAGCTTTTAATCTGCGTTTTTAACGCGTAAAACAGCATAAAACGACCGAAATTTTTTATTGTTCGTTTTTTTTTTATTAATATTGCTTCTATTTGCAAACGATTTCCAGCGATCTAAAATGCTTGAAAATGCTTATTTTTAGCAAACAGCACGTTTTGAGCACAATCACGTTTAACGCGTAAACAGCATAAAACCACAAATTTTATTATTCGTTTTTATTCATATTGCTTCTATTTGAACGATTTCCAACGATCTAAAATGCTTGAAAATGCTTATTTTAGCAAAACAGCACGTTTGAGCGCAATCAGCGTTTTTAACGCGTAAAACAACATAAAACGTTGATTTTTATTATTCGTTTTTATTATTGCGTCTGTTGAACGATTTCAACGATGCCGTCTTGAAAATGCTTATTTTAGCAAAACATCACGTTTTGAGCTTTAATCAGCGTTTTAACGCGTAAAACAACATAAAAACGACGAAATTTTTATTATTCGTTTTTATTAATATTGCGTCTATTTGAACGATTTCAACGATCCTAAAATGCTTGAAATGCTTATTTTAGCAAAACAGCACGTTTGCAGGCGCTTTAATCTGCGTTTTACCGCGTAAAACAGCATAAAAGCGACAGGTACATTATTCGTTTTTTTTTATTAATATTGCGTCTATTTGAACGATTTCAAATCGATCTAAAATGCTTGAAAATGCTTATTTTAGCAAAACAGCACGTTTTGAGCTTTATTCTGCGTTTTAACGCGTAAAACAGCATAAAAACGACGAAATTTTTATTATTGGTTTTTATTAATATTGCGTCTATTTAAACGATTTCAACGATCTAAAATGCTTGAAAATGCTTATTTTAGCAAAAACAGCACGTTTTGAGCTTTTAATCTGCGTTTTAACGCGTAAAACAGCATAAAACGACGAATTTTTTATTATTCGTTTTTTATTAATTTCTTATTTGAACGATTTCAACAATCTAAAATGCTTGAAAATGCTTATTTTAGCAAAACAGCACGTTTTGAGCTTTAATCAGCGTTTTAACGCGTAAAACAGCATAAAACGACGAAATTTTTATTATTCGTTTTTTATTAATATTGCGTCTATTTGAACGATTTCAACGATCTAAAATGCTTGAAAATGCTTATTTTAGCAAAACAGCACGTTTTGAGCTTTTAATCTGCGTTTTACCGCGTAAAACAGCATAAAAACGACGAATTTTTATTATTCGTTTTTTATTAATATTGCTTCTATTTGAACGATTTCAACGATCTAAAATGCTTGAAAATGCTTATTTTAGCAAAACAGCACGTTTTGAGCTTTAATCTGCGTTTTAACGCGTAAACAGCATAAAACGACGAATTTTTATTATTCGTTTTTATTAATATTGCGTCTATTTGAGCGATTTCAACGATCTAAAATGCTTGAAAATGCTTATTTTAGCAAAACAGCACGTTTGAGCTTTAATCTGCGTTTTAACGCATAAACAGCATAAAACGACGAATTTTTATTATTCGTTTTTATTAATATTGCTTCTATTTTGAACGATTTCAACGATCTAAAATGCTTGAAAATGCTTATTTTAGCAAAACAGCACGTTTTGAGCTTTTAATCTGCGTTTTAACGCGTAAAACAGCATAAAACGACGAATTTTTATTATTCGTTTTTATTAATATTGCTTCTATTTGAACGATTTCAACGATCTAAAATGCTTGAAAATGCTTATTTTAGCAAAACAGCACGTTTTTGAGCTTTAATCTGCGTTTTAACGCGAAAAAGCATAAAATGACGAATTTTTTATTATTCGTTTTTATTAATTCTATTTGAACGATTTCAAATCTAAAATGCTTGAAAATGCTATTTTAGCAAAACAGCACGTTTTGAGCTTATAATCTGCGTTTTAACGCGTTAAACATAAAACACGATTTTTTTATTATTCGTTTTTATTAATATTGCTCTATTTTAAAACGATTTCAACGATCTAAAATGCTTGAAAATGCTTATTTTAGCAAAACAGCAAGTTTTGAGTTAATCCGTTTTTTAAGCGTAAAATCGATAAAAACGACGAAATTTTTATTATTCGTTTTTAATAATACGTTTATTTGAACGATTTCAAGATCTAAAAGCTTGAAAAATGCTTATTTTAGCAAAACAGCACGTTTTGATTTAATCTGCGTTTTAACGTGTAAAACAGCATAAAACGACGAATTTTTAATCGTTTTTATTAATATTGCTTCTATTTGAACGATTTCAACGATCTAAAATGCTTGAAAATGTTATATTTTAAAGCAAAACAACGTTTTGAGTTTAATCTGCGTTTTAACGCGTAAACAGCATAAAACGACGAATTTTTATTATTCGTTTTTATTAATATTGCTCTATTGAACGATTTCAACGATCTAAAATGCTTGAAAATGCTTATTTTAGCAAAACACCCGTTTGAGTTTAATTGCGTTTTTCGCGTAAAACGCATAAAAACGACAATTTTTATTATTCGTTTTATTAAATTGCGTCTATTTGAACGATTTCAACGATCTAAAATGCTTGAAAAGTATTTATTTTTAGCAAAACGGCACGTTTTGAGCTTTTAATCTGCGTTTTAACGCGTAAAACAGCATAAAAATGACGAATTTTTATTATTCGTTTTATTAATATTGCTTCTATTTAAACGATTTCAACAATCTAAATGCTTGAGAAATGTATTTTAGCAAAACAGCACGTTTTGAGCTTTAATCTGCGTTTTAACGCGTAAACATAAAACGAGCGAAATTTTTTATTATTCGTTTTTTATTCATATTTGCTTCTATTTGAACGATTTCAACGCTCTAAATGGCGAAAATGTATTTTAGCAAAACGGCTTTGCGTTTGAGCTTTAATCTGCGTTTTAACGCGTAAAACAACATAAAACGACGAATTTTTATTATTCGTTGTTTATTAATATTACGCGTCTATTTGAACGATTCAACGATCTAAAATGCTTGGCGTCTTATTTTAGCAAACGTACGTTTTGAGCTTTAATCTGCGTTTTTAACGCGTAAAAACAGCATAAAAACGGCCGTTTTTATTATTCGTTTTTATTAATATTTGCTTCTATTTGAACGATTTCAACGATCTAAAATGCTTGAAAATGCTTATTTTAGCAAAACAGCGTTTGAGCTTTAATCTGCGTTTTAACGCGTAAAACAGCATAAAATGACAGAAATTTTATTATTCGTTTTATTAATATTGCGTCTATTTGAACGATTTCAACGATCTAAAAAATGCTTGAAAATGCTTATTTAGCAAAACAGCACGTTTTGAGCTTTTAATCTGCGTTTTAACGTAAAACAGCATAAAACGACGAATTTTTTATTATTCGTTTTATTAATATTGCTTCTATTTGAACGATTTCAACAATCTAAAATGCTTGAAAGTAGCATTTTAGCGAAGCAGCACGTTTTGAGCTTTATTCTGCGTTTAACGCGTAAACAGCATAAAACGACGAAATTTTATTATTCGTTTTTATTAATATTGCGTCTACGGAACGATTTCAGCGATAAATGCTTGAAAATGCTTATTTTAGCAAAACAGCACGTTTTGACTTTAATCTGCGTTTAACGCGTAAACAACATAAAAATGACAGAAATTTTTATTATTCGTTTTTAAGTAATATTGCGTCTATTTGAACATTCAACGATCTAAAATGCTTGAAAATGCTTATTTTAGCAAAACAGCACGTTTTTGAGCTTAATCTGCGTTTAACGCGTAAAACAACATAAAAACGTAATTTTATTATTCGTTTTTTTTATTAATATTTAGCTTCTATTTGAACGATTTCAACGATCTAAAATGCTTGAAAATGCTTATTTTAGCAAAACAGCACGTTTTTGAGCTTTGTCACGGATTTTAACGCGTAAAACAGCATAAAACGACAAATTTTTTTGTGTGGAACTTTATTAATATTGCTGCGTCTATTTGAACGATTTCAACGATCTAAAATGCTTGAAAATGCTGGTACAGCAAAACAGCACGTTTTGAGCTTTAATCAGCGTTTTAACGCGTAAAACTACATAAAACGACGAAATTTTTATTATTCGTTTTATTAATATTGCGTCTATTTAGCGAACGATTTCAACGATCTAAAATGCATGAAAATGCTTATTTTAGCAGCAGCAAAACAGCACGTTTTGAGCTTTAATCTGCGTTTTAACATGAGCAACATAAAACAGAAAGAATTTTTATTATTCGTTTTTATTAATATTGCTCTATTTGAACAATTTCAACGATCTAAAATGCTTGAAAATGCTTATTTTTAGCAAAACAGCACGTTTTGAGCTTTTATTCTGCGTTTTTAACGTAAAACGCTTTATAAAACGACAACATTTTTGACTGTTCGTTGTTTATTAATATTGCGTCATTTGAGACGATTTCAACGATCTAAAATGCTTGAAAATACTTATTTTAGCAAAACAGCGTTTTGAAGCTTTAATCTGCACGTTTTAACGTAAAACAGCATAAAATGACGAATTTTTTATTATTCGTTTTATTAATATTGTCCCCATTTAAACGATTTCAACAATCACAAAATGCTTGAAAATGCTTATTTTAGCAAAACAGCGTTTGCGAGCTTTTAATCTGCGTTTTAACGCGTAAACAGCATAAAAACGACGAAAATTTTTATTGGTTTTTGTTCATATTTAGCTGTTTGAACGATTTCCAACGATCTAAATGCTTGAAAATGCTTATTTTTTAGCCGGCGTCACGTTTGAGCTTTAATCACCGCGTTTTAACGCGTAAAACAGCATAAAACGACGAATTTTTATTATTCGTTTTATTAATATTGCGTCTATTTGAACGATTTCAACGATAAAATGCTTGAAAATGCTTATTTAGCGAAACAGCACGTTTTGAGCTTTAATCTGCGTTTAACGCGTAAACAACATAAAACGACGGGTGGTGCGTGACGAACATTAGCTAGCTATATTTGAACGATTTCCAGCGATCTAAAATACTTGAAAATGCTTATTTTTAGCAAAACAGCATGTTTGAGCTTTAATCTGCGTTTTAACGCGTAAAACAGCATAAAAACGACGAATTTTTATTATTCGTTTTTATTAATATTGCGTCTATTTGAACGGTTCAACGATCTAAAATGCTTGAAAATGCCTATTTTAGCAAAACAGCGCGTTTGAGCTTTAATCTGCGTTTTTAACGCGTAAACAGCATAAAACGACGAATTTTTTTTATTATTCGTTTTATTATTATTTAGCTGTTGAACGATTTCAACGATCTAAAATGCTTGAAAAATGCTTATTTAGCAAAACAGCACGTTTACACGAGCTTTTATTCTGCGTTTTAACGCGTAAAACAGCATAAAAACGACGAAATTTTTTATTATTCGTTTTATTAATATTGCGTCTATTTGAACGATTTAAAACGATCACAAAATGCTTTAAATGCTCATTTAGCAAAACAGCACGTTTGAGCTTTAATCTGCGTTTAACGTAAAACAGCATAAAAACGACGAATTTTTATTATTCCTTTTTTATTAATATTGCTTCTATTTGAACAGTTTCAGCGATCTAAAATGCTTGAAAATGCCAATTTTGGCAAAACAGCACGTTTTGAGCTTTTAATCAGCGTTTAACGCGTAAACAGCATAAAACGACGAAATTTTGTGTCGTTTTATTAATATTGCGTCTATTTGAACGATTTCAACGATCTAAAATGCTTGAAAATGCTTATTTTATGAAACAGCACGTTTTGAGCTTTAATGCGTTTTAACGCGTAAAACAGCACATAAAAAATGACGAATTTACTTTATTCGTTTTTATTCATATTGCTTCTATTTGAACGATTTTCAACGATCTAAAATGCTTGAAAATGCTTATTTTAGCAAAAGCAGCGCGTTTGAGCTTTAATCTGCGTTTTTAACGCGTAAAACAACATAAAACGACAATTTTTATTATTCGTTTTTTTTATTAATATTGGCTCTATTTGAACGATTTCAACGATCCTAAAATGCTTGAAAATGCTTGGTACAGCAAAAGACAGCACGTTTTTGAGCTTTTGTCTGCGTTTTAACGCGTAAAACAGCATAAAACGACGAATTTTTTATTATTCGTTTTTATTAATATTGCTTCTATTTGAACGATTTCAATGATCTAAAATGTGAAAAGAGCTTATTTTACCAAAACAGCACGTTTGGGCTTTGTCTACGTTTAACGCGTAAAACAGCTTATAAAAACGACAATTTTATTATTCGTTTTTTATTAATATTAAGCATCTATTTGATTGATTTCAACGATCTAAAATGCTTGAAAATGCCTGTTTTAGCAAAACAGCGCGTTTGAGCTTTAATCTGCGTTTTAACGCGTAAAACCAACATAAAACGACGGTGCAGTATTCGTTTTTTATTAATATTGCTTCTATTTGAACGTTTTAACGATCTAAAATGCTTGAAAATGCTTATTTTAGCAAAACAGCACGTTTTGAGCTTTTATTCTGCGTTTTTAACGCGTAAAACAGCATAAAACGACGAAATTTTTTATTTTTCGTTTTTTATTAATATTGCATCTATTTGAACGATTTCAACGATTTAAAATGCTTGAAAATGCTTATTTTAGCAAAACAGCTACGTTTAGAGCACAATCTGTGTTTTAACGCGTAAAACAGCATAAAAACGACAATTGCTTTTATTATTCGTTTTTATTAATATTGCTTCTATTTGAACGATTTCAACGATCTAAAATGCTTGAAAATGCTTATTTTAGCAAAACAGCACGTTTTGAGCTTTTATTCTGCGTTTTAACGCGTAAAACAGCATAAAACGACGACATTTTTATTAATCGTTTTTATTAATATTGCGTCCATTTGAACATTTCAACGATCTAAAATCTTGAAAATGCTTATTTTAGCAAAACAGCACGTTTTGAGCTTTAATCTGCGTTTTTAACGCGTAAAACAGCATAAATGACGAATTTTTATTATTCGTTTTTATTAATATTGCTTCTATTTAAACGATTTCCAACGATCTAAATGCTTGAGAAAATACTTATTTAGCAAAACAGCACGTTTGAGCTTTAATTTGCGTTTTAACGCGTAAAACAACATAAAACGACGAAATTTTTATTATTCGTTTTTATTCATGTGCTTCTATTTGAACGATTTCAGCGATCTAAAATGCTTGAAAATGCTTATTTTAGCAAAACAGCACGTTTGAGAACTTTAATCTGCGTTTAACGCGTAAAACAACATAAAACGACAATTTTATTATTCGTTTTTATTAATATTGCGTCTATTTGAACGATTTCAACGATCTGGAAATGCTTGAAAATGCTTTTTTTAGCAAAACAGCACGTTTTGAGTTTAAATTTTGCGTTTTAACGCGTAAAACAGCATAAAACGACAATTTTTTATTATTCGTTTTTTATTAATATTGCGTCTATTTGAACGATTTCAACGATCTAAATGCTTGAAAATGCTTATTTTAGCAAAACATCACTTTTTGGGACTTTAATCGCGTTTTAACGCGTAAACGGCATAAAAACGACGAAATTTTTATTATTCGTTTTATTAATATTGCTTCTATTTGAACGATTTCAACGATCTAAAATGCTTGAAAATGCTTATTTTAGAAAAAACAGCACGTTTTGAGCTTTATTCTGCGTTTTAACGCGTAAAACAGCATAAAACGACGACATTTTTTTATTCGTTTTTTATTTGCGTCTATTTGAACGATTTCAACGATCTAAAATGCTGAAAATGCTTATTTTAGCAAACAGCACGTTTTGAGCTTTAACTGGTTTTAACGCGTAAAAAATAAAATGACGAAATTTTTATTATTCTTTTTTATTAATTTCTATTTGAAGATTTCTAACGATCTAAAATTGAAATGCTTTATTGCAAAACAGACGTTTTAGTTTAATCTGCGTTTTAACGGAAACAGCATAAAACGACAATTTTTTATATTCGTTTTATTAATTTCACATTTGAACGATTTCAACGATCTAAAAGCTTTTAAAGCTTAATTTGCAAAACCGTTTTGAGCTTTAATCGTTTTTAACGCGTAAACAGCATAAAACGACGAATTTTTATTATTCGTTTTTATTACTATTCTTTATTTGAACGATTTCAACGATCTAAAATGTTTGAAAATGCTTTTATTTTAGCATAACAGCACGTTTTGAGATATTCGTTTTAACGCGTAAAACAGCATAAAACGACGATTATTTAACTTATTTCATTAAATGCTTATTTACATTTCAACGATCTACTTTAAATGCTTATTTTAAGAAAACGCACGTTTTGAGCTTTAATCTGCGTTTTAACGCGTAACAGCATAAAATGACGAAATTTATTATTCGTTTTTAATTCAATCTTGAAACGATTTTAAGCAAAAGCCTTGAATGCTTATTAAGAAAACAGCACGTTTTACTTAACGCGTTTTAACGTAAAACAATTAAAACGACGAATTTTTATTATTCGTTTTTATTAATATTGCTTCTTTTAAGATTTCAACAATCTAAAATGCTTGAAAATGCTTATTTTAAGCAAAAACGCACGTTTTTGCTTTATTCTGCGTTTTTATCGCATAAAACAAATAAAAACGAAATTTTATTATTCGTTTTTATTAAATGCTTATTTGAACGATTTCAACCGTCTAAAATGCTTGAAAATGCTTTATTTTAAGCAAAACAGCAATTTGTTTTAATCGTTTTTAACGCTAAATGAAAAACGACGAATTTTTTATTATTCGTTTTATTTTAGTTAGAACGTTTTCAACGATCTTAAAATGCTTGAAAATGCTTATTTTAGCAAAACAGCACGTTTTATGTTTTTTATTTTCCGTTAAACAGCATTAAAACGACGAAATTTTATTATTCGTTTTTATTAATATTGCGTCTATTTGAACGATTTCAATCTAAATGCTTAAGTTACTTTAAAAACAGCAACGTTTTGAGCTTTAATCTGCGTTTTAACGCGTAAACAGCATAAAACGAATTTTATTATTCGTTTTTATTAATATTGCTTCTATTTAAACGATTTCAACGATCTAAAATGCTGAAAATGCTTACTTTAGCAAAACAGCATGTTCTTGATTAATTGCGTTTAGCGTAAAACAGCATAAAACGACGAATTTAAATTTTTTTTATTACATTGTTTAATTTGAACGATTTCAACGATCTAAAATACTTGAAAATGCTTATTTTAGCAAAACAGCACGTTTTGAGTTTATTCTGCGTTTTAACGCGTAAAACAGCATAAAAACGACGAAATTTTATTTCTTTTTATTAATATTGCGTCTATTTGAACGATTTCAACGATCTAAAATGCAAAATGCTTATTTTAGCAAAACAGCACGTTTTGAGCTTTAATCTGCGTTTTAACGCGTAAAACAGCATAAAAACGACAGAAATTTTTATTATTCGTTTTTATTAATATTGCTTCTATTTGAACGATTTCAACGATCTAAAATGCTTGAAAATGCTTATTTTAGCAAAACAGCACGTTTTGAGCTTATTCTGCGTTTTAACGCGTAAAACAGCATAAAAACGACGACATTTTATTAATCGTTTTTATTAATATTGCGTCCATTTGAACGATTTCACGATCTAAAATGCTTGAAAATGCTTATTTTAGCAAAACAGCACGTTTTGAGCTTTAATCTGCGTTTTAACGCGTAAAACAGCATAAAAATGACGAATTTTTTATTATTCGTTTTTATTAATATTGCTTCTATTTAAACGATTTCCAACGATCTAAAATGCTTGAAAATACTTATTTTAGCAAAACAGCACGTTTTGAGCTTTAATTTGCGTTTTAACGCGTAAAACAGCATAAAAACGACGAAATTTTATTATTCGTTTTTATTCATGTGCTTCTATTTGAACGATTTCAACGATCTAAAATGCTTGAAAATGCTTATTTTAGCAAAACAGCACGTTTTGAGCTTTAATCTGCGTTTTAACGCGTAAAACAGCATAAAAACGACGAATTTTTTATTATTCGTTTTATTAATATTGCGTCTATTTGAACGATTTCAACGATCTAAAATGCCTGAAAATGCTTATTTTAGCAAAACATCACGTTTTGAGCTTTTAATCAGCGTTTTAACGCGTAAAACAGCATAAAAACGATGAAATTTTTATTATTATATGTTTTTATTAATATTGCGTCTATTTGAACGATTTCAACGATCTAAAATGCTTGAAAATGCTTATTTTAGCAAAACAGCACGTTTTGAGCTTTAATTTGCGTTTTAACGCGTAAAACAGCATAAACGACGAATTTTTATTATCGTTTTTATTAATATTCGTCTATTTGAACGATTTCAAGATCTAAAATGCTTTGAAATGCTTATTTAGCAAAACATCACGTTTTGAGCTTTAATCAGCGTTTTAACGCGTAAAACGCATAAAAAGACGAAATTTTATTATTCGTTTTATTAATATTGCGTCTATTTGAACGATTTCAACGATCTAAATTTGAAAATGCTTATTTTAGCAAAACAGCACGTTTGAGCTTTAATCTGCGTTTTTAACGCGTAAAACAGCATAAAAATGACGAATTTTTATTATTCGTTTTTTATTAATATTGCTTATTTGAACGATTTCAACGATCTAAAATGCTTGAAAATGCTTCATTTTAGCAAAACAGCGTTTTGAGCTTTAATCTGCGTTTTAACGCGTAAAACAGCATAAAAACGACGAATTTTTACTATTCGTTTTTATTAATATTATGTCTATTTGAACGATTTCAACGATCTAAAAATGCCTGAAAATGCTTTAATTTAGCAAAACAGCACGTTTTGAGCTTTAATCTGCGTTTTAACGCGTAAAACAGCATAAAACGACGAATTTTATTATTCGTTTTTATTAATATTGCTTCTATTTGAACGATTTCCAACGGATCTAAAATGCTTGAAAATGCGTTATTTAGCAAAACAGCACGTTTTGAGCTTTATTCTGCGTTTTAACGCGTAAACAGCATAAAAACGACGATTATTTTTATTATTCGTTTTTATTAATATTGCGTCTATTTCCGTTCATTTCAACGATCTAAAATGCTTGAAAATGCTTATTTTAGCAAAAAAACAGCACGTTTTGAGCTTTTAATCTGCGTTTTAAGCGTAAAACAGCATACAAAAATGATGAAATTTTTATTATTCGTTTTATTAATATTGCTTCCTATTTGAACGATTTCAACGAGGATTCAAAATGCCGAAAATGCTTATTTTAGCAAAACAGCACGTTTTGAGCTTTAATCTGCGTTTTAACAAGTAAAAACAGCATAAAACGACGAATTTTTTAATATCTGTTTTTATTAATATTGCGTCTATTTGAACGATTTCAACGATCTAAAATGCTTCAAAATGCTTAATTTAGCAAAACAGCACGTTTTGAGCTTTAATCTGCGTTTAACGCGTAAAACAGCATAAAACGACGAATTTTTATTATCTGTTTTTTATTAATATTGCTTCATTTGAACGATTTCAACGATCTAAAATGCTTGAAAATGCTTATTTTAAAGGCTAACAGCATCGTTTTAGCATTATTCTGCGTTTTAACGCGTAAAACAGCATAAAACGACGACATTTTTATTATTCGTTTTATTAATATTGCGTCTATTTGAACTTACTTAACGATCTAAATGCTTGAAAAATGCTTATTTTAGCAAAACAGCACGTTTGAGCTTTAATCTGCGGCGTTTTAACGCGTAAAACAGCATAAAATGGACGAAATTTTTTATTATCGTTTTTATTAATATTGCGTCTATTTGAACGTGATTTCAACGATCTAAAATGCTTGAAAATGCTTATTTTAGCAAACAGCACGTTTTGAGCTTTAATCTGCGTTTAACGCGTAAACAGCATAAAAACGACGAATTTTATTATTCGTTTTTTATTAATATTGCTTCTATTTGAACGATTGCACCCAAAATGCTTGAAAACGCTTATTTTAGCAAAACAGCACGTTTTGTGCTTTATTCCCGCGTTTTATCGCATAAAACAACAACATAAAAAACGACGAAATTTTTATTATTCGTTTTTATTAATATTGCGTCTATTTGAACGATTTCACCGATCTAAAAATGCTGAAAATGCTTATTTTAGCAAAACAGCACGTTTGCTTTAATCTGCGTTTTAACGCGTAAACAGCATAAAACCTGACGAATTTTATTATTCGTTTTTTTATTAATATTGCTTCTATTTGAACGTGATTTCAACGATCTAAAATGCTTGAAAATGCTTATTTTAGCAAAACAGCACTTTTTGAGTTTTATTCTGCGTTTTAACGCGTAAAACGCATAAAAACGACGAAATTTTTATTATTCGTTTTATAAATTGCGCTTTTGAACGATTTTCAGCGATCTTAAAAGCGTAGAATAGTTATTTAAGCAAAACAGCATGTTTTGAGCTTTAATCTATTATTAACGCGTTAAAACTTTTCAACGACGAAATTTGCTTATTCAGTTTTTATTAATAGCGTCTATTTGAACGATTTCAAGATTTAAAATGCATTTTAAAGCTTAATTTTAAAGCAAAACAGCAATGTTTTAGTTTTAATCTGCGTTTTAACGCGTAAAACGATAAACGACGAAATATTCGTTTTAAATGCTTTCTATTTGAAACGATTTCAACAATCTAAATGCTTGAAATGCTTATTTAGCAAAAACAGACGTTTTGTTTTATTCGCGTTTTAACGCGTAAAGCAGCATATAAACGATTTAATTTAATTCTTCTTAAATGTTAATATTGCGCTATTTGAACGATTTCAAGATCTAAAATGCTTGAAAATGCTTAATGCAGCAAAAACAGCACGTTTTGATTTTAATCTGCGTTTAACGCGTAAACGCATTAAAACGACGAAATTTTATATTCTTTTTATTTATTGTTCTATTTAAACGATTTAGATTTTAATATGCTTGAAACTGTTATTTAGCAAAAGGGACGTTTTTTTATTCGCGTTTTAACGTAAACAGCATAAAACGACGAATTTTTAATTATTCGTTTTTATTAATATTGCTCTATTTTAGCGAAATTCAACGATATAAATGCTTGAAATGCTTTTTAAGCAAAACAGCATAAAGAGTTTTATTATCGTTTTAACGTAAAACAGCATTTAAACGACGAAATTTTTATTATTGTTTGAATATGCGTCTATTTGCAAAACATTCAACGATTTAATGTTAAAATGCTTTTTAGCAAAACAGCACGTTTTGAGTTTTAATCTGCTTTTTTACTTAAATAGCATAAACGACGATTTCTAAATTAAAAGTTTGAAATGTTATTTTAGAAACGATTTCAAGATTTAATCTGCTTTTAAATGCTTATTTTAGCAAAACAGCACTTTTTGAGTTTTTAAATCTGCGTTTTAACGCGTAAAACGATTTAAACGACGAATTTTGATTATCTTATTTTTGTAAAATGAACGTTTCAACGATTTAAAATGCTTGAAATGCTTATTTAGAAAACAGCACGTTTTATTAATCGCGTTTTAACGCGTAAAACAGCATAAACGACGAAATTTTATTATTCGTTTTTATTAAACATTGCTCTTTTGAACGATTTAACGATTTTTAAAGCGAAAATGCTATTTAAAGCAAAATACGTTTTGTTTTAGTCTGCGTTTTAACGCGAAAACGATAAAACGACGAATTTTTATTATTCGTTTTTATTAATATTGCCATTTGAACATTTCAACGATCTAAAGCTTAAAATGCATTTAAAACAGCATTTTATTTAATCTCGTTTTAACGCGTAAAACAGATAAAACGACAATTTTATTATTCGTTTTTTATTAATATTGGGGCTATTTGAACAAATTTTAACCAATATAAAATGTTTTTAAAAAATGCTTTATTTAGCAAAATAGCACGTTTTGAGCTTTAATCTGCGTTTAAACGCGTAAAAAAAAGCAAAAAAAAAACGACGAATTTTTATTATTCGTTTTTATTAATATTGCTTTATTTTTTACGATTTAACAATTTTTAAAGCTTGAAAATGCTTATTTTAGAAAAAACAGCACGTTTTGAGCTTTATTCTGCGTTTTAACGCGAAAAAAACAGCAAAAAAACGACAAAATTTTTTATTATTCGTTTTTAAATATTGCGTCTATTTGAACGATTTCAACGATCTAAAATGCTTGAAAATGCTTATTTTAGCAAAACAGCACGTTTTGAGCTTTAATTTGGGTTTTAAGGGTAAAACACTAAAAGGAAATTTTTTTACGTTTTTTTTAAATTTTGTTTTTAACGTTTAACGTTTAAAACGAAAATTTAATTTAAAAAAAGCCTTTTGACTTTAACTTTTTTAAGCAAAAAACAAAGCAAAACTTTTTTATTTAAATTCTTCTTTTAACGTTTAACGCAAAAAAGCAAAAAATTTTTATTTTAAAAAACTTTATTTTAACGGTTTTAACGCTAAAAACTTAAAAAGCTTTTTAACGTTTTTTTTAATTTGCGCTTTTTAACGTTTAACGATAAAACAAAAATTTAAATTTTTTAAAAAAGCGTTTTGACTTTAACATTTTAAGCAAAACAAAAAAAACGCAAATTTTTATTACTTTTTTATTAAACGCTAAAACGATTTAAATCTTGTTAAATGCTTTTTTTGAAAAAAAATTTTTATTTTTAATTGCTTTAAGCAAAACAGCTTTTAAAAACGCGTTTTTTTATTTTTTTAAATTTTTTCTTTTAAATTTTCCATTAAAAATTTAAAATTTTATTTTGAAAAAGCTTTTTTAGCAACGGGTTTAACGGAAAACGCAAAACGCGAAAAATTTTTTTTTTTTATATTGCGTCTATTTGAACTTTTGTTTAAAAAGTTAAAATGCTTTTTTTTAGCAAAACAAGTTTTGAGTTTTAATCTGGTTTTAACGCGTAAAACACATAAAAACGACAAATTTTTTTAATTCGTTTTTATTAATATTCTTCTATTTGAACGATTTCAACGATCTAAAATCTTGAAAATGCTTATTTTAGCAAAACAGCACGTTTTAGGCTTTTTATTCTGCGTTTAACGTAAAGGCAACATATAAACGACAGAAATTTTTTATTATTTTTTTATTAATATTGCGTCTGGTACGAACGATTTCAACGATCCTAAATGCTTGAAATGCTTATTTTGCAGCAAAACAGCGCACGTTTTGAGCTTTAATCTGCGTTTTAACGCGTAAAACAGCATAAAAATGACGACATTTTTATTATTCGTTTTTAGTAATATTGCGTCTATTTGAACGATTTCAGCAATATAAAATGCTTGAAAATGCTTTATTTAGCAAAATAGCACGTTTTGAGCTTTTTAATCGCACGTTTAAGCAGCGTAAAACGAAAAGCATAAAACGACGAGATTTTTTTATTATTCGTTTTTATTAATATTTGCTTCTATTTTTACGGTTCAACAATCTAAAATGCTTGAAAATGCTTATTTTAGCAAAACAGCACGTTTTGACTTTTATTCTGCGTTTTTAACGCGTAAAACAGCTTATAAAAGGCTTGACGAAATTTTTTATTATTCGTTTTTTATTAATATTGCGTCTATTTGAACGGTTTCACCAACGATCTAAAATGCTTGAAAATGCTTATTTTAGCAAAACAGCACGTTTTGAGCTTTAATCAGCGTTTTAACGCGTAAAACAGCATAAAACGACGAGAGAATTTTGTTATTCGTTTTTTATTAAATGTAGCTTCTATTTAAACGATTTCAACGATCGATGCTTGAAAATGCTTATTTTAGCAAAACAGCACGTTTTGAGCTTTTAATCACCGCGTTTTAACGCGTAAAACAGCATAAAACGACGAATTTTTTATTATTCGTTTTTATTAATGTACTTCTATTTGAACGATTTCATCGATCAAAATGCTTGAAAATGCTTATTTTATAAAACAGCACGTTTTGAGCTTTATTCTGCGTTTAACGCGTAAAACAACATAAAACGACAGAAATTTTATTATTCGTTTTTATTAATATTGCGTCTATTTGAAGACGATTTCAACGATCTACAAAAATGCTTGAAAATGCTTATTTTTAGCAGCCGAACAGCACGTTTTGAGCTTTTAATCACCGTTTTAACGCGTAAAACAACATAAAATGACGAATTTTTTTTATTTATTCGTTTTTATTAATAGCCTTCTATTTAAACGATTTCAGCGGTGATCACAAAATGCTTGAAAATGCTTATTTTAGCAAAACAGCGCGTTTTGAGCTTTGAAATGCGTTTTTAACGCGTAAAACAACATAAAACGACAGATTTTTTATTATTCGTTTTTATTAATGTGAAATTTCTATTTGAACGTTTCAAACGATCCTAAAATGGCGAAATGCTTTAGCAAGGCAGCGTTTGAGGCACCCAATCTGCTGCGTTTTAACGCGTAAAAGGCAATATAAAACGACGAAATTTTATTATTCGTTTTTTTATTAATATTGCGTCTATTTGAACAATTTTCAACGATCTAAAATGGCAGAAAATGCTTATTTTAGCAAAACAGCACGTTTGAGCTTTTAATCCTGCGTTTTAACGCGTAAAACAACATAAAACGACGAAATTTTTTTATTATTCGTTTTTAGTAATGTAGCTTCTATTTGAACACGATTTCAGCGATCTAAAATGCTTGAAAATGCTTATTTTAGCAACACAGCACGTTTGAGCTTAATCTGCGTTTTAACGCGTAAAACAACGCCGCTTGACGAATTTTTTTTTATTATTCGTTTTATTAATATTGCTTCTATTTGAACGATATCAACGTCTAAAATGCTTGAAAATGCTTATTTTAGCAAAACAGCACGTTTTTGAACTTTTATTCTGCGTTTTAACGCGTAAAACGCTTATAAAACGACGAAGGTGATTTTTATTATTCGTTTTTTATTAATATTGCGTCTATTTGAACACGTTTTAAACGATCTAAAATGCTTGAAAATGCTTATTTTAGCAAAACAGCACGTTTTGAGCTTTTAATCTGCGTTTTAACGCGTAAAAACATAAAATGACGAATTTTATTATTCGTTTTTTAATTAATATTGCTTCTATTTAAACGATTTCAATAGCGATCTAAAATGCTTGAAAATGCTTTATTTTTAGCAAAACAGCACGTTTTGAGCTTTTAAATCGCGTTTTAACGTAAAACAACTTATAAAAACGACGAATTGCCATTATACGTTTTTTATTAATGTGCTTCTATTTGAACGATTTCAACGATCACAGAAGTAGCATGCTTACATTTTAGCAAAACAGCGCGATTTTGAGCTTTTAATCTGCGTTTTTAGCATGGCCGTAGCATAAAACGACGAAATTTTTATTATTCGTTTTTTTTATTAATATTGCACGTCTATTTGAACGATTTCAGCGTCAAAATGCTTGAAAATGCTTAATTTAGCAAAACAGCACTTTTTGAGCTTTTAATCTGCGTTTAACGCGTAAAACAGCTTGCAAAACGACGACGAATTTTTATTATTCGTTTTTTATTAATGGCTAGCTTCTATTTGAACGATTTCAACGATCTAAAATGCTTGAAAATGCTTATTTTAGCAAAACAGCACGTTTTGAGCTTTAATCTGCGTTTTAACGCGTAAAGAACAACATAAAACGACAAATTTTTTATTATTCGTTTTTTATTAATATTGCGTCTATTTGAACAGAGATTTCAACGATCTAAAATGCTTGAAAATGCTAATTTTTAGCAAAACAGCACGTTTTTGAGCTTTGAAATCAGCGTTTTAACGCGTAAAACGCAACATAAAACGACGAAAATTTTTATTATTCGTTTTTTTTATTAATATTGCGTCTATTTGAACGATTTCAAGCAGTCTAAAATGCTTGAAAATGCTTATTTTAGCAAAACAGCACGTTTGAGCTTTAATGCGTTTTAGCGCGTAAAGGCAACATAAAACGACAGAAATTTTTATTATTCGTTTTAAGTAAATATTTGCTTCTATTTGAACGATTTCAACGATCTAAAATGCTTGAAAATGCTTATTTTAGCAAAACAGCACGTTTTTGAGCTTTTAATCTGCGCTTTAACGTAAAACAGCATAGGAAACGACAGATTTTTTTATTATTCGTTTTTTATTAATATTGCACGTCTATTTGAACGGTGATTTCAACGATCTAAAAATGCTTTGAAAAATGCGCTGGTACAGCAACAGCGCGATTTTGAGCTTTAATCTGCGTTTAACGCGTAAAACAGCATAAAACGACGAAATTTTTGTATTCGCGTTTTATTAATATTTGCTTCTATTTGAACGGTGATTTCCAGCTTGATCTAAAATGGCGAAAATGCTTATTTGCCAAACAGCACGTTTTGAGCTTTAATCTGCGTTTTTAACGCGTAAAACAACGCATAAAAACGTGACAGGCCACATTATTCGTTTTTTTATTAATATGCATCTATTTGAACGATTTCAACGTCTAAAATGCTTGAAAGTACCTGTTTAGTAAAACGGCACGTTTTGAGAACTTTAATCACGCGTTTTAACGCGTAAAACGGCATAAAACGACGAATTTTTTATTATTCGTTTTTATTAATATTCTTCTATTTGAACGTTTTACAACGATCTAAATGCTTGAAAATGCTTATTTTAGCAAAACAGCACGTTTTGAGCTTTATTCTGCGTTTTAACGCGTAAAACAGCATAAAACTGACGAAATTTTTTATTATTCGTTTTTATTAATGTGCGTCTATTTGAACGATTTCAACGATTTAAAATTGCTTTGAAAATGCTTATTTTTTAGCAAAACAGCACGTTTAGGCTTTTAATCGTCTGTGTTTTAACGCGTAAAACAGCATAAAACGACGAATTTTTTATTATTCGTTTTTGTTAATATTGCTTCTATTTGAACGATTTCAACGATCTAAAATGCTTGAAAATGCTTTATTTTGCTTAAAACAGCACGTTTTGACTTTTATTCTGCGTTTTAACGCGTAAAACAAAACGACGAAATTTTTATTAATCGTTTTTCTTATTAATATTGCGTCCATTTGATCGATTTCAACGATCTAAAATGCTTGAAAATGCTTATTTTAGCAAAACAGCACGTTTTGAGCTTTAATCTGCACAACGCGTAAAACAGCAAAATGACGAATTTTTATTATTCGTTTTTATTAATGGTAGCTTCTATTTAAAAACGATTTCAGCGATCTAAAATGCTTGAAAATGCTTATTTTAGCAAAACAGCACGTTTTGAGCTTTGGTACGCGTTTTAACGCGTAAAACAGCATAAAACGACGAAATTTTTATTATTCGTTTTTTTATTCATATTGCTTCTATTTGAACGGTTTTCAACGATCTAAAATGCTTGAAAATGCTTATTTTGTAAAACAGCACGTTTTGAGCTTTAATCTGCGTTTTTAACGCGTAAAACATAAAATGAGCAATTTTATTATTCGTTTTTATTAATATTGCTTCTATTTAAACGATTTCCAGCGATCTAAAATGCTTGAAAATTAAACACATTTTAGCAGCAGGCAAGCACGTTTGAGCTTTAATCCTGCGTTTTTAACGCGTAAAACAGCTTTATAAAACGACGAATTTTTATTATACGTTTTTATTAATATTGCTTCTATTTGAACAGTTCAACGATCTAAAATGCTTGAAAATGCTTATTTTTTAGCAAAACAGCACGTTTTTGAGCTTTAATCTGCGTTTTAACGCGTAAAGAGCAACATAAAACGACGGAAATTTTGGTATTCGTTTTATTAATGTGCGTCTATTTGAACGATTTCCAGCGATCTAAAATGCTTGAAAATGCTTAATTTAGCAAAACAGCACTTTTTTGAGCTTTAATCTGCGTTTTTAACGCGTAAACAGCATAAAACGACAGAAATTTTATTATTCGTTTTTTTATTAATATTTATCTATTTGAACGATTTCAACGATCAAATGCTTTAGAAAAATGCTTATTTTAGCAAAGGAAACAGCACGTTTTGAGCTTTAATCTGCGTTTTAACGCGTAAAACAGCATAAAAACGCGACAAGGTGCGCGTATTCGTTTTTATTAATGGCCGCACGTCTGTTGAACGATTTCAACGATCACAAAATGGCAGAAAATGCTAATTTTTGGCAAAACAAGCGCGTTTTTGAGCTTTTAATCAGCGTTTAACGCGTAAAACATAAAGCAGCGAAATTTTTATTATTCGTTTTCATTAAATATTGCGCATCGGCTGAGACGATTTCAGCACGATCACAAAATGCTTGAAAATGCTTATTTTAAGCAAAACGAAAGCACGTTTTGAGCTTTTAATCGCAGATTTTAACGCGTAAAACAGCAACATAAAACGACGAAATTTTTTATTATTCGTTTTTTTATTAATATTGCTTATTTGAACGATTTCAGCGATCTAAAATGCTTGAAAATACTTATTTTAGCAAAACGAAAAGCACGTTTTGAGCTTTAATCTGCGCTTTAACTTGGCCCGGCATAGAAACGACGAAGATTTTTATTATTCGTTTTATTAATATTGCGTCTATTTGAACGATTTCAACGATCTAAAATGCTTGAAGCCGCTGTTTATAAAACGCGTTTGAAGGCTTTAATGCCGTTTTTAACGCGTAAAACAGCACCGCTTATAAAACGACGAAATTTTGATGATATTCGTTTTTTTATTAATATTGCTCTATTTGAACGATTTCAACGATCCTAAAATGCTTGAAAATGCTTATTTTACCTGCAAAACAGCACGTTTTGAGCTTTAATCTGCGTTTTAAACGTAAAACAGCATAAAACGACGAATTTTTATTATTCGTTTTTGGCGTAATATTGCATCTATTTGAACGGTTCAACGATCATAAAATGCTTGAAAATGCCTGTTTTAGTAAAACAGCACGTTTTGAGCTTTAATCACCGCGTTTTTAACGCGTAAAACAGCATAAAACGACGAATTTTTTATTATTCGCGTTTTTATTAATGTGCTTCTATTTAGTGAACGATTTCAACGATCTAAAATGCTTACGTACTTATTTTGTAGCAAAACAGCACGTTTGAGCTTTTATTCTGCGTTTTAGCAACGCGTAAAACAGCATAAAAACGACGAAATTTTTATTATTCACGCGTTTTTATTAATATTGCGTCATTTGAACGATTTCAACGATTTAAATGCTTGAAATGCTTATTTTTAGCAAAACAGCGTTTAGAGCTTTTAATCTGTGTTTTAACAGCATAAAACAGCATAAAAACGACAGTACTTTATTATTCGTTTTTTATTAATATTGCTTCTATTTGAACAGTTCAACGATCTAAAATGCTTGAAAATGCTTATTTTTAGCAAAACAGCACGTTTTTGAGAGAAAAACTTTTATTCTGCGTTTTTAACGCGTAAAGCAGCATAGAAACGACGAAATTTTTATTAATCGTTTCTTATTAATATTGCGTCATTTGATCGATTTCAACGATCTAAAATGCTTGAAAATGCTTATTTTAGCAAAACAGCACGTTTTTTGAAGGCTTTTAATCTGCGTTTTAACGCGTAAAACAGCATAAAATGACAATTTTTTTATTATTCGTTTTTTTATTAATAGTACTTCTATTTAAACGATTTCAACGATCCTAAAATGCTTGAAAATGCTTTAGCAAAACAGCACCGTTTTGAAGGCTTTAATTTGCGTTTTAACGCGTAAAACAGCATAAAACGACGAAATTTTTTATTATTCGTTTTTTTATTCATATTTAGCTTCTATTTGAACGATTTCAGCGATCTAAAATGCTTGAAAATGCTTGGCTGTAGCAAAACAGCACGTTTTGAGCTTTTGTCTGCGCTTTAGCGCGTAAAACAGCATAGAAACGACAATTTTTATTATTCGTTTTTATTATATTGCGTCTATTTGAACGATTTCAGCGATACAAAATGCTTGAGAAGTAGCATTTTAGCAAAGAAACAGCGCGTTTTTGGCGGGCTTTTAATCACGCGTTTTAACGCGTAAACAGCATAAAACGACGAATTTTTATTATTCGTTTTTTATTAATATTGCTTCTATTTGAACGATTTCAACGATCTAAAAATGCTTGAAAAGGCCGCTTTATTTTTACCAAAACAGCACGTTTTGAGCTTTAATCTGCGTTTTAACGCGTAAAACAGCATAAAACGACAGACGTTTTTTATTGCGTTTTTTATTAATGTTGCATCTATTTGAACGATTTCAACGATCTAAAATGCTTGAAAATGCCTGTTGTTTAGTAAAACAGCACGTTTTGAAGGCTTTTAATTTTAACGCGTAAACGGCATAAAACGACGAATTTTATTATTCGTTTTTTATTAATGTGCTTCTATTTGAACGGTTCAACGATCTAAAATGCTTGAAAGAAAGTGCTTATTTTAGCAAAACAGCACGTTTTAAGGCTTTATTCTGCGTTTTTAACGCGTAAAACAGCATAAAACGACGAAATTTTTTATTATTCGTTTTTATTAATATTGCGCCGTCTATTTGAACGATTTCAACGATTTAAAATGCTTGAAAATGCTTATTTTAGCAAAACAGCACGTTTAGAGGCTTTTAATCTGTGTTTTAACGCGTAAAACAGCATAAAACGACAGATTTTTATTATTCGTTTTTTATTAATGTTGCTTCTATTTGAACGATTTCCGGCGTCTAAAATGCTTGAAAATGCTTGCTTTTAGCAAAACAGCACGTTTGAGCTTTATTCTGCGTTTTAAGCGCGTAAAAACAGCCTTATAAAACGACGAAATTTTTATTAATCGTTTCTTATTAATATTGCGTCCGATCCGATTTCCAGCTTGATCTAAAATGCTTGAAAATGCTTATTTTACAGCAGAAACAGCGCGTTTTACAGGCTTTAATTTGCGTTTTAACGCGTAAAACAGCATAAAACTTGACAGAAATTTTTATTATTCGTTTTTTATTCATATTTAGCTTCTGTTGAACGATTTCAACGATCTAAAATGCTTGAAAATGCTTATTTTAGCAAAACAGCGCGTTTTGAGGCACAATCTACGTGCAGCAGCGTAAAACAGCATAAAACGACGAATTTTTGAAATTATTCGTTTTTTTATTAATATTGCGCGTCTATTTGAACGATTTCAACGATCCTAAAAATGCCTGAAAAGAAAATACTTATTTTTAGCAGCAACGCATCACGTTTTTGAGCTTTAATCAGCGTTTTAACGCGTAAAACAGCATAAAACGACGAAATTTTTATTATTCGTTTTTACATTAATATTGCGTCTATTTGAACGATTTTCAACGATCTAAAATGCTTGAAAATGCTTATTTAGCAAAACAGCACTACGTTTGACATTAATCTGCGTTTTAACGCGTATAGCGCATAAGAAACGACGGGAATTTTTTATTATTCGTTTTATTAATATTTAGCTTCTATTTGAACGATTTCAACGATCTAAAATGCTTGAAAATGCTTGTGGCTTTTGGCAGAAACAGCACGTTTTGAGCTTTAATCTGCGTTTTAACGCGTAAAAGACAGCATAAAAACGACAGATTTTTACTATTCGTTTTTATTAATGGCCCGTCTATTTAGACGATTTCAACGTCCCGATGCTTGAAAGTACTTATTTTAGCAAACGGCACCTTTTGAGGAAGGCTTTTAATCTGCGTTTTTAGCATGAAACAGCATAAAACGACGAATTTTTATTATTCGTTTTTTAGTAAAAGTAGTAGCTTCCTAATTTTAGAACGGAATTTTAAACGAGTCTAAATGCTTGAAAATGCTTATTTTAGCAAAAGGCAAGCACGTTTTAGGCTTTATTCTGCGTTTTAACGCGTAAAACCCAGCATAAAACGACGAAATTTTTATTATTCGTTTTTTTTTATTAATGTGCGCGTCCATTTGAAAGATTTCAACGATCTAAAAATGCTTGAAATGCTTATTTTAGCCAAAACAGCACGTTTTGAGCTTTAATCTGCGTTTTACGCGTAAAACAGCATAAAAATGACGGGTACTTTATTATTCGTTTTTACATTAATAGTAGCTATATTTAAACGATTTCAACGATCTAAAATGCTTGAAAATGCTTATTTTATAGAAACAGCACGTTTTGAGCTTTTAATTTTGCGTTTTAAACGTAAAACCAGCAAAACGACGAAATTTTTATTATTCGTTTTTGTTTATATTGCTTCTATTTGAAGACGATTTCAACATTTGATCTAAAATCTTGAAAATGCTTATTTTAGCAAAACAGCGTTTTGAGCTTTTAATCTGCGTTTTAACGCGTAAAACAGCATAAAACGACGAATTTTTTATTGGCTTCGTTTTTATTAATATTGCGTCTATTTGAACGATTTCAGCGTCAGAGGTGGCGAAAGTGATGCTTATTTTAGCAAAGCAGCCGCGTTTTGAAGGCTTTGCAATCAGCGTTTTTAACGCGTAAAACAGCATAAAACGGCAAGGGAATTTTTATTCGTTTTTTATTAATATTGCGTCTATTTGAACGATTTCAACGATCTAAAAATGCTTGAAAATGCTTATTTTAGCAAAACAGCACGTTTTGAGGCTTTAATCTGCGTTTAACGCGTAAAACAGCATAAAAACGACGAATTTTTATTTATTCGTTTTTATTAATATTGCTTCTATTTGAACGATTTCAACGATCTAAAATGCTTGAAAATACTTATTTTAGCAAAACAGCACACGTTTTGAGCTTTAATCTGCGTTTTTAACGCGCAAACCAGCATAAAACGGCAATTTTTACTATTCGTTTTATTAATGTGCGTCTATTTGAGACGATTTCAACATTTAATGCATTTTGAGCTTTATTCTGCGTTTTAACGCGTAAAACAGCATAAAAACGACGACATTTTTTTTATTATTCGTTTTTTTTTTATTAATATTGCGTCTATTTGAACGATTTCAGCGATAAAATGGCGAAAATAGCATTTTACAGCAAAACGGCGTTTTTGAGCTTTTGTCACGTTTTAACGTAAAACAGCATAAAAACTGGCGGAATTTTTTTATTGTTGTTTTTATTAATATTGCGTCTATTTGAACGATTTCAGCGATCACAAAATGCTTAGCGAAAATGCTTATTTTGGCGGCGCGTTTTTTGAAGGCTTTTAATCTGCGTTTTTTAGCGCGTAAAAGAGCAGCATAAAGACATTGAATTTTTATTATTCGTTTTTATTAATATAAAACAGCTTATACAAAAAGCGACGAAATTTTTTATTATTCGTTTTTATTAATATTGCGTCTATTTGAACGATTTCAACGATCTAAAATGCATGAAAATGCTTATTTTATAGCAAAAGGCAGCGCGTTTAGAGCTTTAATCTGCGTTTTTTAACGCGTAAAACAGCGCCAAAACGACGAATTTTTTATTATTCGTTTTATTATGTACTTCTATTTGAACGATTTCAACGATCTACGTCTTGAAAATGCTTTATTTTAGCAAAGGCGTACGTTTTGAGCTTTATTCTGCGTTTTAACGTAAAACAGCATAAAACGACAGAGAATTTTTATTATTCGTTTTGGCCATCAATTGCGCGCATCTATTGGAGACGATTTCAGCTTGATAAAATCTTGAAAATGCTTATTTTAGCAAAACAAGCACGTTTTGAGCTTTAATCTGCGTTTTAACGCGTAAAACAGCATAAAAATGACGATTTTTTTATTATTCGTTTTTATTAATATTGCTTCTATTTAAACGATTTCAACGATCTAAAATGCTTGAAAAGGAAATGCTTACTTTAGCAAAACAAGCACGTTTGAGCTTTAATTTTACTTACGTTTTAACGCGTAAAACAGCATAAAACGACAAATTTTTATTATTCGTTTTTAATTCATCAGCCCTTCCCTCAAATTAGAAGGAACCTTGCGGGGTACAACGATGCTTGAAAATGCTTATTTTAGCAAAACAGCACGTTTGAGCTTTAATCTGCGTTTTAATGCGTAAAACAGCATAAAACGACGAAATTTTTATTGTGTTTTATTATGCTTGCGTCTATTTGAACGGTTCAACGATCTAAAAATGCTTGAAAAGTAACTGACTACAGCAAAACAGCGTTTGAGCTTTAATCTGCGTTTTAACGCGTAAACAGCATATAAAACGACGAAATTTTTATTATTCGTTTTTTATTAATATTGCTTCTATTTGAACGATTTCAGCGATCTAAAATGCTTGAAAATACTTATTTTATAAAATAATAGCGTTTTGAGCTTTTAATCTACGTTTAAACGCGTAAACAGCATAAAACGACGAATTTTTTATTATTCGTTTTTTATTAATATTGCTTCTATTTTTACATTTCAACGTCTAAAATGCTTTGAAAATGCTTATTTTAGCAAAACCTTTGCGTTTTGAGCTTTTATTCTGCGTTTTAACGCGTAAAACAGCATAAAACGACGAAATTTTATTATTCGTTTTTATTAATATTGCGTCTATTTGAACGATTTCAGCGATCTAAAATGCTTGAAAATGCTTGTGCAGCAAAACAGCACGTTTTTGAGCTTTTAATCAGCGTTTTAACGCGTAAAGGCAACATAAAACGACAGAAATTTTATTATTCGTTTTATTAGCTAGCTTCTATTTAAACGATTTCAACGATCTAAAATGCTTGAAAATGCTTATTTTAGCAAAACAGCATGTTTGAGCTTTTAATCTGCGTTTTAACGCGTAAAACAGCATAAAACGACGAATTTTATTATTCGTTTTTTTATTAATATTGCTTCTATTTGAACGATTTCAACGATCTAAAATGCTTGAAAATGCTTATTTTAGCAAAACAGCACGTTTTGAGCTTTATTCTGCGTTTTAACGCGTAAAACAGCATAAAACAGAAATTTTTATTATTCGTTTTTATTTTTATTCGTCTATTTGAACGATTTCAACGATCTAAAATGCGAAAATCTTATTTAGCAAAACAGCGTTTTGAGCGTTAATCTGCGTTTAACGCGTAAAACGCAATACGACGAATTTTTATTATTCGTTTTTATTATATGTTATTTGAGATTTCAACTAAGCTTGAAAATTTATTTTGCAAAACAGCACGTTTTGAGCTTTATTCTTTTAACCGTAAAAAGCATAAAACAAAAATTTTTTATTTATTTTATTATATTGCGCTTTAAACGATTAACGTCTAAATTTTGAAAATCATTTTAGCAAACACAGTTTAAGCTTTAATCTGCGTTTTAATAAACAGCTTAAAAACGACAAATTTTTATTCGTTTTTTGATTAAATTGCGTCTATTTGAAATTTTCAAGTCTAAAATTTGAAATTTAATAGAAAACACATTTTATTTTAATCACGTTTTATTTAAACGTAAAACCCAAATTTTTATTATTCGTATTTTTTTAATATCCCTTTTGAGTTTAACGATCTAAAATGCTAAAACTTATTTAGCAAAAAGAAATTTTTGCTTTATTCTTTTTAAGCGTAAACACAGCATAATAACGAAAATTTTATTATTTTTTTATTTTATTGCTCTTTTGAACATTTCAACTTTAAAATGCTTGAAATGCTTTATTTTAGCAAAACAGCCGTTTTGAACTTTAACCCTCGTTTAACGTAAAATCAAAATAAAACAATTTTATTATTCGTTTTTTAATTTCAACGCTTTTTTAAATACAATCTAAAATTTAAATGCTTTTTTAGCGAAACAGCATTAGCTTTAATCTTTTTAACGCGTAAAACAACATAAAAATTTTTATTTTCGTTTTATTAATATTCGTCATTTAGCGAAGATTTCACGATTAAATGCTTGAAAATGCTTATTTTTGCAAAAAACGTTTTTGGGCTTTATTTTCGTTTTTAAGCGTTAAAACATATAAAAACGGAAATTTTATACGTTTTTTTATTGCGTTATTTAAATTTAATCTAAAACTTAAAAGTTTTTGAAAACAGCACTTTTATTAATCTGCGTTTTAACGCGTAAAACAGCATAAAAAACGAAATTTTTATTATTCTTTTTATATAATCGTCTTTTAACATTTCAACTCTAAAATGTTGAAAATGCTTATTTTAGCAAAACACCCGTTTGAGCTTTATTCTGCGTTTTAACGTAAAACAGCATAAAACGAAAATTTTTATTATTTTTTTTTTTTATTGCGTCTATTTGACGATTTAAGATCTAAAATTTGAAAATGCTTATTTTAGCAAAAAGCACGTTTTGAGCTTTTAATCTGCGTTTTAACTTAAAACATCAAAACAAAATTTTTATTATTCGTTTTTATTAATTTATTTTTGAAGTTTTAAACACAAAATGCTTCGAAATGCTTATTTTAGCAAAAAGCACGTTTTGAGCTTTATTCGCTTTTAACGCGTAAAACAGCATAAAACGATGAAATTTTTATTATTGTTTTTATTAATTTGCTTCTATTTGACATTTAACGATCTAAAATGTTGAAAAGCTTATTTTTAAAAGCGTTTTGGGTTTTATTCTGCGTATTTAACGCTAAAACACTTTAAAAGAATTTTAATGTTTCTTTATTTTTTATTGCTTCTATTTGAACGATTTCAACATAAAATGTGAAATATTATTTTACAAAAAAGGATTTTATCGTTTTTATTAAACTTAAAAACGATTTCATTATTTTTTATTTATTTGCGTTTAACGTTTAACGATCTATTTAAGATGATTTTAAAAAACGTTTTGAGCTTTTATTCTGCGTTTTAACGTAAAACATCTTAAAAACGAATTTTATATTCGTTTTTATTTTTATCCATTTGAACGTTTAAATCTAAAATCTTAAATGCTTATTTTAAAACAGCATTTTTTTGAGTTTAATCTGTTAACTCGTAAAACATCTTAAAAGACAAGTTTGATTATTCGTTTTTATTAAAAATTTCTATTTAACGATTTCAATTGATTAAAATTTGCAAATCTTATTTTACAGAAACCACGTTTTAGTTTTATGTTTTTAACGCGTAAAACAGCATAAAACTTGAATTTTATTATCGTTTTTTATTTTATTGCGTTTATTTAGAACGATTTAATCTAAATTTTGAAAATTTATTTTTAGAAAACAGCATGTTTTGGGTTAATCTGCGTTTTTAATGCGTAAACAGCAATAAAACGACAATTTTATTATTTTGTTTTTATTAATTTTCTTATTTGAACATTTCAATTCTAAAATGCTTGAAAATGCTTATTTTAGCAAAACAGCACGTTTACGTTTTTGGTTTTAACGCGAAACAAAAAAGAATTTTTATTTTTTTTTTATTGGCA